>NW_027394279.1:1147704-1277661 GCF_049309525.1 Garra rufa | reverse complement strand
TGTACTGTCAGTGTACTTTTACATAATTATTTTGTATAGGTGCTTAAAGAGCATTAAAATATTTTTTTAATCTTTTAAGGAAAAATTATATGATTTATATACATATATACAATCTCACTGATAGAATAAAAAATATTATAAGTATGACACTATACTGCTCAGTTCACTTAATTAGAATGAGAAACAAATACATCAACTAAGTAAATATGTATTTATTTTTAATATATTTGTTTATAATTATTTCACAGATGCTTATAGATCATTAAAATAATATAAAAAAATGGATGTAGATCATAAAACATGGTAACTATTTAAAATAGGGTCTCTTTTGTTAACATTGGTTAATGAACTAACAAACACGAACGAACAACGGACAATATATTTGTACTCGATTTTATTCAAACTTCATCAGAATAATGTAAAAACACGGCCGAGTCTGTAAAGGCGCCCCTGATGCATCAAATGCTGTTGCCATGGCAAATAAATAAAAATAAAAAATACATTCAAATATTTGTTTCCTGTGTTTTTGAGGCAGATAGCGTGCCTAGAATTTCATTTCCCATTTTCAATTTTCAATGATTTATTATATATTTAAAGTGCAGCATCCTAACTCTTTGAAACTTTTTTCATACAAATAACTATTCATTCTGATTAAACACAGTTCATTTCATAATTATATAAAACTCCACGAATGAAAGAAAATTAAAAAACAAATCTGATCTCACTCTGCTCTGCACTCTATGTGTGTGTTTGTGTGGTAAGTGGCTGAGTGTAAGGAGGTGGGATGGGTGGTAAGAGAAAGAGTCAGAGAGGAGGAGAGACAGTTAGGGTTAGTCCAAAGGGTTATTGTGAATGCATGTGCCAACTGGGCACCGTTTTCCTGATGCTATCGGGATGGCGACTGCCAGACGGCGAGGGCCCGGTCAACGCTGCTTGCAGCTTTAATTATTATTATTATTATTATTTCATCAATGTTTTGGGTCATTTCGGGGCCCTTAACATACACGAAAACTCTTGAAACTTGGCACACACATTGGAACCTGTGGCCATCAGGGCCGGACAGACTTTGACATGAGGGGGGTCACCTGGGGGGGGCATGGCACAGCGTTAAAAATTGTGGCTTTTCAGGGACTCTGGAGCACACACCGGATGACCTACAGTTATCAAAATTCATACACATATAGACCTCATCGGGCTGAACAACTTTAATACTCAAAGTCAGTGCTTCGCCTAACAGGAAGTCAGCTATTCAGGGATGTCTAAAAAGCGCATGCAATGGAATTTGAAATACTCCTCCTAGGCCTTTCCACCGATGGCCACCAAACTCGGTCAACATGATCTCAAGACATTGGAGACGCAAAATTGCCAGGGGAATTTTGATATTTCGAACGGTTTGGCCGTGGCGGGGCGACAAAGTTATGGCGAGAAATGAGAAACAGGAAGTGCCTAATAACTTTGACACACTTTGTCTGATTTTGACCAAACTTCAGCAGGTTGTTCATCATCTGATGACAATCACAGAGATGTGACTATTATGAGTAAAAGTTATAGCGCCACCAACTGGCAGCAGAAAGCGCAACGTTTTGCTTTTAAATCAGCCTCTTAATTTTACTCAATTTGCTTCAAACTTCATCCCAATAATGTTGAAACACGGCCGAAGAGACTCTGTGAAGGGCATTATCGATAACTTTTATCATGTTGCCATGGCAACGTGTCAAACTTTAACTTTAGTTTTTTGTGTTTTCGAGCCACTATAAATACTTAGAATTTCATGAAACTCAACACACACATCTGTATTAATGATATTTAGACACTGATAAAAGCCCATGAATGGGCGTGGAGGAGGCACTCTATAGCGCCACCTTTTGACAAAAGTTGGGGGTTTAGTTTTGCCTACAGTCACCAAACTTGGTAAGTATATTGTTCTCATCAATCCGGACAACTTTCTAATTAACACTCATTAGCTATAATAAACAGGAAGTTGGCTATTTTTATTTGAATGTGGATTTTTGGAAAAATCTGGCTGTAAATAAAATCATACTAAGCAAAGCAGAAACAAGAAGTTCACACCAAACTTTGTCAACATGATAAGAATATACTCAAAATGCTAAATTGTGAGCGGATTTGGTATATCTTGAACGGTGTTGATGTGGTGATTTTTTAAAGTCACAGTAAAAAAAAGTAGCATTCATTTTCATATATCTTTAAAGTGCCTAATACCAACTCTTCAAAACTTTGTATATATGAAGAACAAATCATTCTTAGAAAATACGCTTGGTATCAAAATTTTATCATGCTCAGAGGCCCCAAAAACATTAAAAGTATCCAGATGTGAGAGAGAAAGGAAGACTGTAATACGAGGGATGAACACCAGAGGTCCTCGTATGATAAGGAATATTTTTACCTCTAATCCTATTCTTCTCATTCTCAATGTAAAACAAATAAACGAATGCATAGATTAATTTGCAGTTGTTATGTACTGTACTGTCAGAATACTTTTACCTAATTTTAAAATAAACACTAAAAAGCATTAAAAATCGTTTTTTTTTAATGAAAAATTATGAAATGTTTTGTTTGTCTCTCACTGATTTGGTAACACTTTCTATGAAGCCCCTATTATAAGGGTATTTCTAAGGCATTATAATGAACGCATAATGCATTATAAAAAAAAACGTATAATATATTATATCATCCAATGAATATTCATAACAACAAATATCATACATTATAATACTTAAATATTAGAGGTTATAGCTTTTAAGATTATGATTATTTAAAACACACAATAGAAACCATATTAAATCTACTTCATTTGTAATGGACTATATCATATTAGATTTATTTTTTACATTATATTCTATTCTATTGACTATAAGCAACTAACTCTCACCAACTAACACTCCTTACAGTGTAGACTTAGGTTATTGTTAGGCTAAGTAGACGGTTCGTGTTCTTGCAAAGTTACTTATAATCAGTTTGTCTTATGGGGAACTGTCAAAATACAGTGTTAGCATATATTTAGCACACTACTAATAATAATTACTGCTAGTTGACATGCAGTTGCAGAGTTACTTATAAAAAGCTGTCTAACGGGTACCATCAAAATAATTAAACTGATCATATTATACATTCATCTGATCTGATACCTGATCTTATGGCTATTTGAGAAATATTATTATTATTACTTATAAGTGGTCTTTGTATGCTTTAAGTAAAGTGACATCAGTAAGATGGCAAAATATGAGACTTATACATTACAACTATGAAAAGGTAATCATACTCATAAAAGCTATAATAAAAAAAGTAAAAATTCTAATAAATTAAAACTGTTCTTATGAATGCTCATGAGATGATACAACATATTATAAGGTTTTTATAATGTATTATGCGTTCATTATAATGCCTTAAGAATACCCTTATAATGTATTATAAATACATGAACCCACAAATATTTAAAATATATATTACAAATATAAATAAATGTACTAATGTACCTTTTAATAATATATGAATACTTTTTTTAGTTTAATATTAATTAACATTAATAAATGCTATTTAATTATGGTTCATGTTAAGTAATATAGTTAATGTTAACAAATTAAACTGGATGGCAAAATTTGAAATATTGTGTGTATGTGTCTGTGTGTTGATTTTAATTAACCCTTTCAATTCTGTAAACTTTAAATCGACCCTGGCAGAAGGGTTACTGTGAATGCATGTGCCAACTGGGCACCGTTTTCCTGATGCTATCGTGATGGTGACTGCGCAGACGGCAAAGGCCCGGTCATCGCTGCTTGCAGCTTTAATTAGGGCCCGAGCCCAAAAGGGCGAAGGCCCTATTGTTCTTCTAAGGATTCTTATTAGGGCCCGAGCCCAAAAGGGCGAAGGCCCTATTGTTTTTCTAAGGATTATTATTATTAGGGCCCGAGCACTACAGTGCGAGGACCCTATTGGAATTGCTCCGTTTATTATTATTAGGGCCCGAGCACTACAGTGCGAGGACCCTATTGGAATTGCTCCGTTTATTAGGGCCCGAGCACCGATGGTGTGAGGACCCTATTGAATCTGCTCCGTTTATTATTATTAGGGCCCGAGCACTACAGTGCAAGGACCCTATTGGAATTGCTCCGTTTATTAGGGCCCGAGCACTACAGTGCGAGGACCCTATTGGAATTGCTCTGTTTATTAGGGCCCGAGCACTACAGTGCGAGGACCCTATTGGAATTGCTCCGTTTATTATTAGGGCCCGAGCACCGATGGTGTGAGGACCCTATTGGATCTGCTTCGTTTATTATTAGGGCCCGAGCACCGATGGTGTGAGGACCCTATTGAATCTGCTCCGTTTATTATTATTATTATTAGGGCCCGAGCACCGATGGTGTGAGGACCCTATTGGATCTGCTCCGTTTCTTATTAGGGCCCGAGCACCGATGGTGTGAGGACCCTATTGAATCTGCTCCGTTTATTATTATTATTATTAGGGCCCGAGCACCGATGGTGTGAGGACCCTATTGGATCTGCTCCGTTTCTTATTAGGGCCCGAGCACTACAGTGCGAGGACCCTATTGGAATTGCTCCGTTTATTATTATTCTTCTTCTTCTCCAAAATGAAAAGTCTTTTTGAGGGCCTAAACATGCCCGAAAACTCACGAAACTTTGCACATGCATCAGACCTGGCGAAAATTTACATCTGATATGGTTTTCAAAAGTGGGTGTGGCAAAATGGCTCGATAGCCCCACCTATAAAATTTCAACGGAGTGCGCCTCGAGCTACGTTTCACGTACATGTACGAAACTCGGTACACATATGTAACACACCAATACCTACAAAAAAGTCTCCTGGTGCAACATCCGAAACCCAACAGGAAGTCCGTTATATTGAATTTCCTGTACGATTTTTGTGCAGTTTTTGCCATTTTCAGGCCTCGTACTTTAACGAACTCCTCCTACAGTTTTTATCCGATCATCTTCAAATTTGCTGAGTGTCATCATAAGGCCTTCGCGATGTTAAATTGCGAAGCTTTGGAGTTTTCGTCGATGGGCGTGTCCGTGGCGGCCTGACAAACTTTGATGTTTCGCCATGAAAAAGGAAGTTGCTATAACTCAGGCATACGATGTCCGATCTGCCTCAAACTTCACATGTTTGATGACAGTCCGGTCCTGAACACATGTCAGTGCCCAAATTCAGTTATAGTCATAGCGCCACCTGCTGACAACAGGAAATGACATGTTTAACACTGTTACGGACTCTTAGCAACATATTGAAAAGCGTTAACAAGTCGTAAATAGGCTAGCAACATGCTACAAACATGCTAAAACATGCTAGCAACACTTAGCTAAGAGCTAAAGCATGCTATTACTAAAAATACAAAAGGAAATTGCTGTAACTCATGTATATACTGTTGAATCTGACCCAAACTTAATATTCAACATGCTACAAAAATAATAAAGCATGCTAGCAACACTTAGCTAATATGCTAAAGCATGCTAATAATACAATAAAACAGGAAGTTACTCTAACTCAGGCATACCATGTCCAATCAGCCCCAAACTTAACATGTTTGATAAGAATCCTGGCCTAAACACACGCCCATGCCTGTATTCAGTTATAGTCATAGCGCCACCAGCTGGTAACAGGAAGCCATATGTTTAATACTGTTGTGGATGACTAGCAACATTTAAACAAAAATCAACAACTGTTAAAAAGGGTAGAAACATGCTAGAAACATGCTATAACATGTTAGCAACATTTAGCTAAGTGCTAAAGCATGCTCTTAATGCAATGAAACAGGAAGTTACTGTAACTCAGGCATGCAATGTCCAATCAGCCCCAAACTTCACATGTTTGATAACAGTCGTGACCTGAAGATGTCTACATGCCAATATTCAGTTATAGTTATAGCGCCACCTACTGTCAACAGGAAGTGACATGTTTAACAATGTGACACACTATTAACAACACACTAAAAAAGTCATTGAGTGCTAAACTAGTTTAAAACGTACTCAAACATGCTAGCAACACTTAGTGCTAAAGCATGTTGTTAAAGACATAAAACAGGAAGTTACTGTAACTCAGGCATGCAATGTCCAATCAGCCCCAAACTTCACATGTTTGATAAGACTCTTGGCCTGAAGATATATACATGCCCATATTCAGTTATAGTCACAGCGCCACCTGCTGACAACAGGAAGTGATGTTTAATGGTGTTACGGACTCCTAGCAACATATTAAAAAGCTTTAGCGAGTTTTAAATAGGCTAGCATCATGCTAGAATCATGTTAAAACATGCTAGCAACACTTAGCTAAGAGCTAAAGCATGATATTAATACAAAGAAAAATAAGTGTAACTCATGCATACAATGTCCAATCTGACCCAAGCTTAATATGTTTGATAAGAGTGCTGGTCTGAACACAAGCCAATGCCCATATTCAGTTATAGTCATAGTGCCACCTGCTGGCAACAGGAAGTCACATGTTTAATACTGTTGTGGATGCCAAGCAACATTTTAAAAATATCAACAAGTGTTAAATAGGGTAGCAACATGCTAGAAACATGTTAGCAACATTTAGCTAAGTGCTAAAGCATACTCTTAATGCAATGAAACAGGAAGTTACTGTAACTCAGGCATGCAATGTCCAATCAGCCCCAAACTTAATATGTTTGATAAGAGTCCTGGCCTGAATACATTTACATGCCAGTATTTAGTTATAGTCATAGCGCCACCAGCTGGCAACAGCAAATTACTTGTTTTACACTAACATAAGCATGCAATGTACAATTTGCACCAAACTTGACATGTTTGCCAATAGTCCTGGCCTGAAGACATCTAAAAGCCAATATTTCGTAATAGCGCCACCTGTTGGCAGCAGGATATGTCATGACTTACACTCAAGCATGCCATGTTCAAGCTTCACCAAACTTCATATGTTTCATGAAAGCACTGGCCTGAACACATCTGCATGCCAATATTCAGTTATAGGCATAGCGCCACCAGCTGGCAGCAGGAAGATTGGCACATATCAATGACTTTGACATATTCCTCCTACATTTACTGTGTTAATAGCATAGTGCCCACCATTCGCCACCGATTGGCGGTGAGCCCGAGTGCGAGGGCCCTACCATCGCTGCTTGCAGCTTTAATTATTATTATTCTTATCTGGAATGAATCGCATTTTTGAGGGCCTAAACATACCCGAAAACTCATGAAACTTTGCACACACATCAAACCTGGCGAAAATGTACGTCTGATATGGGTTTCAGAGATGGGTGTGGCAAAATGGCTCGATAGCGCCACCTTTACACGTTCCGCGGTGTGCGCTTTCAGCTGTGATTCACGTACATGCACGAAAATCGGTACACACATGTAACTCATCAATACCTACAAAAAAGCCTCTTCGGATAAAATCCAAAATCCAACTGGAAGTCGGTTATTATTAATTTTCTCAGCAAAATTTGTGTCATTTTTGCCATTTTCAGGCGTCATACTTGAACGAACTCCTCCTAGAGATTTATACGGATCAACGCCAAATTTGCTAAGTCTAATCTAAAGCCCTTTGCGACGTTAAATTGTGAAGATCTAGAGTTTTCATCGGAGGGCGTGTCCGTGGCGGCCTGGCAAATTTCGATGTTTCGCCATGAAAAAGGAAGTTGCTATAACTCAGGCATAAAATGTCCGATCTGCCCCAAACTTCACATGTGTGATAACACTCCTGACCTGATTACATCTACATGTCCATATTCAGTTATAGTCATAGCGCCACCTGCTGGCAACAGGAAGTGTCATGCTGTACTCTGCAACAAACTCCTCCTAGAGATTTATACAGATCAACACCAAAATCGGTCAGTCTAATATAAAGGCTTTAGTGATGTTAAATTGTGAAGATCTTGAGTTTTCGTTGAAGGGCGTGTCCGTGGCTGCCTGACAAATTTCGAGGTCTCGCCATGGATATAAAACTTGTTATAACTCAGCCATAAAATGTCCGATTTGCCTCAAACTTCACATGTTCGATTAAAGTCCTGGCCTGAAAACATCTGAAAGCCAATATTCTGTTATAATCACAGCGCCACCTGTTGGTAACAGGAAATGACTTGTAGCAAACTCCTCCTACAGATTTAATGATATCAACATTAAATTTGGTCAGTCAGATCTAGAGGCCTTAGAGATGTTAAATTGTGAAGATCTTGAGTTTTCATTAAAGGGCGTGTCTGTGGCGGCCTGACAAAGTTTGATGTTTCGCCGTGGATATAGAAGTTGTCATAACTCAGCCATAAAATGTCCGATCTGCCTCAAACTTCACAGGTTTGGTAAGAGTCCTGGCCTGAAGACCCCTAAAGGCCAATATTCAGATATTATCATAGCGCCACCTGTTGGCAGCAAATTATATCATATATAATAACTCAAACATACCAAAATCAATCTGCACCAAACTTCATATGTTTGATAATAGTGCTGGCCTGAACACATCTACATGCCAATAATCAGTTATAGGCATAGCGCCACCAGCTGGCAGCGGGAAATTTGGCACATTTAAGTGACTTATGACATATGTCTCCTATATTTACTGTATTAAAAGCATACTGCCCACCGTTTGCTGTTTTCCTAAAGCCACTGGTCGGCGGTGAGCCCGGGTGCGAGGGCCCGTTCATCGCTGCTTGCAGCTTTAATTAGGGCCCGAGCACTACAGTGCGAGGACCCTATTGGAATTGCTCCGTTTATTCTTCTTCTTCTTCTTCTTCTTCTTCTCCAAAATGAAAAGTCATTTTGAGGGCCTAAACATGCCCGAAAACTCACGAAACTTTGCACACGCATCAGACCTGGCGAAAATTTACATCTGATATGGTTTTCAAAAGTGGGTGTGGCAAAATGGCTCGATAGCGCCACCTATAAAATTTCAACGGAGTGCCCCTCGAGCTACGTTTCACGTACTTGTACGAAACTCGGTACACATATGTAACACACCAATACCTACAAAAAAGTCTCCTGGTGCAACATCCGAAACCCAACAGGAAGTCCGTTATATTGAATTTCCTGTACGATTTTTGTGCAGTTTTTGCCATTTTCAGGCCTCATACTTTAACGAACTCCTCCTACAGTTTTTATCCGATCATCTTCAAATTTGCTGAGTGTCATCATAAGGCCTTTGCGATGTTAAATTGCGAAGCTTTAGAGTTTTCGTCGAAGGGCGTGTCCGTGGCGGCCGGACAAACTTTGATGTTTCGCCATGAAAAAGGAAGTTGCTATAACTCAGGCATACGATGTCCGATCTGCCTCAAACTTCACATGTTTGATGACAGTCCGGTCCTGAACACACGTCAGTGCCCATATTCAGTTATAGTCATAGCGCCACCTGCTGACAACAGGAAATGACATGTTTAACACTGTTACGGACTCCTAGAAACATATTGAAAAGCGTTAACAAGTCTTAAATAGGCTAGCAACATGCTACAAACATGTTAAAACATGCTAGCAACACTTAGCTAAGAGCTAAAGCATGCTATTAATACAAATACAAAAGGAAATTGCTGTAACTCATGTATATAATGTTGAATCTGACCCAAACTTAATATTCAACATGCTACAAAAATAATAAAGCATGCTAGCAACACTTAGCTAATATGCTAAAGCATGCTAATAATACAATGAAACAGGAAGTTACTCTAACTCAGGCATACAATGTCCAATCAGCCCCAAACTTAACATGTTTGATAAGAATCCTGGCCTAAACACACGCCCATGCCCGTATTCAGTTATAGTCATAGCGCCACCAGCTGGTAACAGGAAGCCACATGTTTTATACTGTTGTGGATGCCTAGCAACATTTAAAAAAAATTCAACAACTGTTAAACAGGGTAGCAACATGCTAGAAACATGCTATAACATGTTAGCAACATTTAGCTAAGTGCTAAAGCATACTCTTAATGCAATGAAACAGGAAGTTACTGTAACTCAGGCATGCAATGTCCAATCAGCCCCAAACTTCACATGTTTGATAACAGTCCTGGCCTGAAGATATCTACATGCCAATATTCAGTTATAGTTATAGCGCCACCTACTGTCAACAGGAAGTGACATGTTTAACACTGTGACACACTATTAGCAACACACTAAAAAAGCCATTGAGTGCTAAACTAGTTTAAAACGTACTCAAACATGCTACCAACACTTACTTAGTGCTAAAGCATGTTGTTAAAGACATAAAACAGGAAGTTACTGTAACTCAGACATGCAATGTCCAATCAGCCCCAAACTTCACGTTTGATAAGAGTCCTGGCCTGAAGATATATACATGCCCATATTCAGTTATAGTCACAGCGCCACCTGCTGACAACAGGAAGTGACGTTTAATGGTGTTACGGACTCCTAGCAACATAATAAAAAGCGTCAGCAAGTTTTAAATAGGCTAGCATCATGCTAGAATCATGTTAAAACATGCTAGCAACACTTAGCTGAGAGCTAAAGCATGATATTAATACAAAGAAAAATAAGTTGTAACTCATGCATACAAAGTCCAATCTGACCCAAGCTTAATATGTTTGATAAGAGTCCTGGTCTGAACACAAGCCCATGCCCATATTCAGTTATAGTCATAGTGCCACCTGCTGGCAACAGGAAGTCACATGTTTAATACTGTTGTGGATGCCCAGCAACATTTTAAAAATATCAACAAGTGTTAAATAGGGTAGCAACATGCTAGAAACATGTAAGCAACATTTAGCTAAGTGCTAAAGCATACTCTTAATGCAATGAAATAGGAAGTTACTGTAACTCAGGCATGCAATGTCCAATCAGCCCCAAACTTAATATGTTTGATAAGAGTCTTGGCCTGAATACATTTACATGCCAATATTTAGTTATAGTCATAGCGCCACCAGCTGGCAACAGCAAATTACTTGTTTTACACTAACTTAAGAATGCAATGTACAATTTGCACCAAACTTGACATGATTGCCAATAGTCCTGGCCTGAAGACATCTAAAAGCCAATATTTTGTAATAGCGCCACCTGTTGGCAGCAGGATATGTCATGACTTACACTCAAGCATGCCATGTTCAAGCTTCACCAAACTTCATATGTTTGATAAAAGCACTGGCCTGAACACATCTGCATGCCAATATTCATTTATAGGCATAGCGCCACCAGCTGGCAGCAGGAAGATTGGCACATATCAATGACTTTGACATATTCCTCCTACATTTACTGTGTTAATAGCATAGTGCCCACCATTCGCCACCGATCGGCGGTGAGCCCGAGTGCGAGGGCCCTACCATCGCTGCTTGCAGCTTTAATTAGGGCCCGAGCACCGATGGTGTGAGGACCCTATTGAATCTGCTCCGTTTATTATTATTATTATTATTATTCTTATCCGGAATGAATCGCATTTTTGAGGGCCTAAACATACCCGAAAACTAACGAAACTTTGCACACACATCAGACCTGGCGAAAATGGACGTCTGATATGGGTTGCAGAAGTGGGTGTGGGAAAATGGCTCAATAGCGCCACCTTTACACGTTCCGCGGTGTGCGCATTCAGCTGTGATTATCGTACATGCACAAAAATCGGTACACACATGTAACACACCAATACCTACAAAAAAGCCTCTTGAGATAAAATCCGAAACCCAACAGGAAGTCGGTTATTATTAATTTTCTCAGCAAAATTTGTGTCATTTTTGCCATTTTCAGGTGTCATACTTGAACGAACTCCTCCTAGAGATTTATTCCGATCAACACCAAATTTGGTGAGTCTAATCTAAAGCCCTTTGTGACGTTAAATTGTGAAGATCTAGAGTTTTCATCGGAGGGCGTGTCCGTGGCGGCCTCGCAAATTTCGATGCTTCGCCATGAAAAAGGAAGTTGCTATAACTTAGGCATAAAATGTCCGATCTGTCCCAAACTTCACATGTGTGATAACACTCCTGACCTGAAGACATCTACATGCCCATATTCAGTTATAGTCATAGCGCCACCTGCAGGCAACAGGAAGTGTCATGCTGTACTCTACAACCAACTCCTCCTAGAGATTTATACAGATCAACTCCAAAATCGGTCAGTCTAATATAAAGGCCTTAGCGATGTTAAATTGTAAAGAACTTAAGTTTTCGGTAAAGGGCGTGTCCGTGGCGGCCTGACAAATTTCGAGGTCTCGCCATGGATATAAAACTTGTTATAACTCAGCCATAAAATGTCCGATTTGCCTCAAACTTCACATATTCGATAAGAGTCCTGGCCTGAACACATCTCAAGGCCAACATTCTATTATAATCACAGCGCCACCTGTTGGCAACAGGAAATGACTTGTATCAAACTCCTCTTAGAGATTTAATGATATTAACATTATATTTGGTCATTCTGATCTAGAGGCCTTAAAGATGTTAAATTGCGAAGATCTTGAGTTTTCGTTAAAGGGCGTGTCTGTGGCGGCCTGACAAAGTTTGATGTTTCGCCATGGACATAGAAGTTGTTATAACTCAGCCATAAAATGTCCGATCTGCCTCAAACTTCACAGGTTTGGTAAGAGTCCTGGCCTGAAGACACCTAAAGGCCAATATTTAGATATTATCATAGCGCCACCTGTTGGCAGCAGGATATATCATATCTTTCACTAACTCAAACATACCAAGGTCAATCTGCACCAAACTTCATATGTTTGATGAAAGTGGTGGCCTGAACACATCTACATGCCAATAATCAGTTATATGCATAGCGCCACCAGCTGGCAGCAGGAAATTTGGCACATTTAAGTGACTTTGACATATTTCTCCTATTTTTACTGTATTAAAAGCATACTACCCACCATTTGCTGTATTCCTAAAGCCACCGGTCGGCGGTGAGCCCGGGTGCGAGGGCCCGTTCATCGCTGCTTGCAGCTTTAATTATTATTATGATTATTATTCTTCTTATCCGGAATGAATCGCATTTTTGAGGGCCTAAACATACCCGAAAACTAACGAAACTTTGCACACACATCAGACCTGGCGAAAATGGACGTCTGATATGGGTTGCAGAAGTGGGTGTGGCAAAATGGCTCAATAGCGCCACCTTTACACGTTCCGCGGTGTGCGCATTCTGCTGTGATTATCGTACATGCACAAAAATCGGTACACACATGTAACACACCAATACCTACAAAAAAGCCTCTTGAGATAAAATCCGAAACCCAACAGGAAGTCGGTTATTATTAATTTTCTCAGCAAAATTTGTGTCATTTTTGCCATTTTCAGGTGTCATACTTGAACGAACTCCTCCTAGAGATTTATTCCGATCAACACCAAATTTGGTGAGTCTAATCTAAAGCCCTTTGTGACGTTAAATTGTGAAGATCTAGAGTTTTCATCGGAGGGCGTGTCCGTGGCGGCCTCGCAAATTTCGATGTTTCGCCATGAAAAAGGAAGTTGCTATAACTTAGGCATAAAATGTCCGATCTGTCCCAAACTTCACATGTGTGATAACACTCCTGACCTGAAGACATCTACATGCCCATATTCAGTTATAGTCATAGCGCCACCTGCAGGCAACAGGAAGTGTCATGCTGTACTCTACAACCAACTCCTCCAAGAGATTTATACAGATCAACACCAAAATCGGTCAGTCTAATATAAAGGCCTTAGCGATGTTAAATTGCGAAGATCTTGAGTTTTCGTTGAAGGGCGTGTCCGTGGCGGCCTGACAAATTTCGAGGTCTCGCCATGGATATAAAACTTGTTATAACTCAGCCATAAAATGTCCGATTTGCCTCAAACTTCACATATTCGATAAGAGTCCTGGCCTGAACACATCTCAAGGCCAACATTCTATTATAATCACAGCGCCACCTGTTGGCAACAGGAAATGACTTGTATCAAACTCGTCTTAGAGATTTAATGATATTAACATTATATTTGGTCATTCTGATCTAGAGGCCTTAAACATGTTAAATTGCGAAGATCTTGAGTTTTTGTTAAAGGGCGTGTCTGTGGCGGCCTGACAAAGTTTGATGTTTCGCCATGGACATAGAAGTTGTTATAACTCAGCCATAAAATGTCCGATCTGCCTCAAACTTCACAGGTTTGGTAAGAGTCCTGGCCTGAAGACATCTAAAGGCCAATATTCAAATATTATCATAGCGCCACCTGTTGGCAGCAGGATATATCATATCTTTCACTAACTCAAACATACCAAGGTCGATCTGCACCAAACGTCATATGTTTGATGAAAGTGCTGGCCTGAACACATCTACATGCCAATAATCAGTTATAGGCATAGCGCCACCAGCTGGCAGCAGAAAGTTTGGCACATTTAAGTGACTTTGATCTATTTTTCCTACATTTACTGTATTAAAAGCATACTGCCCACCGTTTGATGTTTTCCTAAAGCCACCGGTCGGCGGTGAGCCCGGGTGCGAGGGCCCGTTCATCGCTGCTTGCAGCTTTAATTATTATTATTCTTCTTCTTCTCCAAAGTGAATCGCATTTTAGAGGACCTAAACATTCCCGAAAACTCACAAAACTTTGCACACACATCAAACCTGGCGAAAATTTACGTCTGATTTGGGTTTCAGAAGTGGGTGTGGCAAAATGGCTCGACAGCGCCACCTTCAGACGTTCAGCGGTGTGCGCTTTCAGCTGTGATTCACGTACATGCACCGAAATCGGTACACACATGTAACTCACCAATACCTACAAAAAAGCCTCTTGGAACAAAATCCGGAACCCAACAGGAAGTCGGTTAATATTAATATTCTCGGCAAAATTTGTGTCATTTTTGCCTTTTTCAGGTGTCGTACTTGAACGAACTCCTCCTACAGATTTATTCGGATCAACGCCAAATTTGCAGAGTCTAGTCTAAAGCCCTTTGTGACGTTAAATTGTGAAGATCTAGAGTTTTCATCGGAGGGCGTGTCCGTGGTGGCCTCGCAAATTTCGATGTTTCGCCATGAAAAAGGAAGTTGCTATAACTCAGGCATACAATGTCCTATCTGTCCCAAACTTCACATGTGTGATAACACTCCTGAGCTGAAGACATCTAGATGCCCATATACAGTTATAGTCATAGCGCCACCTGCAGGCAACAGGAAGTGTCATGCTGTACTCTACAACCAACTCCTCCTAGAGATTTATTCAGATCAACACCAAAATCGGTCAGTCTAATATAAAGGCCCTAGCGATGTTAAATTGTGAAGATCTTGAGTTTTCGGTAAAGGGCGTGTCCGTGGCGGCCTGACAAATTTCGAGGTCTCGCCATGGATATAAAACTTGTTATAACTCAGCCATGAAATGTCCGATTTGCCTCAAACTTCACATATTCGATAAGAGTCCTGGCCTGAACACATCTGAAGGCCAATGTTATATTATAATCACAGCGCCACCTGTTGGCAACAGGAAATGACTTGTATCAAACTCCTCCTAGAGATTTAATGATGTCAACATTATATTTGGCCATTCTGATCTAGAGGCTTTAGAGATGTTAAATTGTGAAGATCTTGAGTTTTCGTTAAAAGGGCGTGTCTGTGGCGGCATGACAAAGTTTGATGTTTCGCCATAGACATATAAGTTGTTATAACTCAGCCATAAAATGTCCGATCTGCCTCAAACTTCACAGGTTTGGTAAGAGTCCTGGCCTGAAGACACCTAAAGGCCAATATTCAGATATTATCATAGTGCCACCTGTTGGCAGCAGGATATATCATATCTTTCACTAACTCAAACATACCAAGGTCAATCTGCACCAAACTTCATATGATTGATGAAAGTGGTGGCCTGAACACATCTACATGCCAATAATCAGTTATATGCATAGCGCCACCAGCTGGCAGCAGGTAATTTGGCACATTTAAGTGACTTTGATCTATTTTTCCTACATTTACTGTATTAAAAGCATACTGCCCACCGTTTGCTGTGTTCCTAAAGCCACCAGTCGGCGGTGAGCCCGTGTGCGAGGGCCCGTTCATCGCTGCTTGCAGCTTTAATTAGGGCCCGAGCACTACAGTGCGAGGACCCTATTGGAATTGCTCCGTTTATTCTTCTTCTTCTTCTTCTTCTTCTTCTTCTTCTTCTTCTTCTCCAAAGTGAAAAGTCTTTTTGAGGGCCTAAACATGCCCGAAAACTCACGAAAGTTTGCACACGCATCAGACCTGGCGAAAATTTACATCTGATATGGTTTTCAAAAGTGGGTGTGGCAAAATGGCTCGATAGCGCCACCTATAAAATTTCAACGGAGTGCCCCTCGAGCTACGTTTCATATACATGTACGAAACTCGGTACACATATGTAACACACCAATACCTACAAAAAAGTCTCCTGGTGCAACATCCGAAACCCAACAGGAAGTCCGTTATATTGAATTTCCTGTATGATTTTTGTGCAGTTTTTGCCATTTTCAGGCCTCATACTTTAACGAACTCCTCCTACAGTTTTTATCCGATCATCTTCAAATTTGCTGAGTGTCATCATAAGGCCTTTGCGATGTTAAATTGCGAAGCTTTAGAGTTTTCGTCGAAGGGCGTGTCCGTGGCGGCCGGACAAACTTTGATGTTTCGCCATGAAAAAGGAAGTTGCTATAACTCAGGCATACAATGTCCGATCTGCCTCAAACTTCACATGTTTGATGACAGTCCGGTCCTGAACACACATCAGTGCCCATATTCAGTTATAGTCATAGCGCCACCTGCTGACAACAGGAAATGACATGTTTAACACTGTTACGGAGTCCTAGAAACATATTGAAAAGCGTTAACAAGTCTTAAATAGGCTAGCAACATGCTACAAACATGCTAAAACATGCTAGCAACACTTAGCTAAGAGCTAAAGCATGCTATTAATACAAATACAAAAGGAAATTGCTGTAACTCATGTATATAATGTTGAATCTGACCCAAACTTAATATTCAACATGCTACAAAAATAATAAAGCATGCTAGCAACACTTAGCTAATATGTTAAAGCATGCTAATAATACAATGAAACAGGAAGTTACTCTAACTCAGGCATACAATGTCCAATCAGCCCCAAACTTAACATGTTTGATAAGAATCCTGGCCTAAACACACGCCAATGCCCGTATTCAGTTATAGTCAAAGCGCCACCAGCTGGTAACAGGAAGCCACATGTTTAATACTGTTGTGGATGCCTAGCTACATTTTAAAAAAATTCAACAACTGTTAAACAGGGTAGCAACATGCTAGAAACATGCTATAACATGTTAGCAACATTTAGCTAAGTGCTAAAGCATACTCTTAATGCAATGAAACAGGAAGTTACTCTAACTCAGGCATGCAATGTCCAATCAGCCCCAAACTTCACATGTTTGATAACAGTCCTGACCTGAAGATATCTACATGCCAATATTCAGTTATAGTCATAGCGCCACCTACTGTCAACAGGAAGTGACATGTTTAACACTGTGACACATTATTAGCAACACACTAAAAAAGCCATTGAGTGCTAAACTAGTTTAAAATGTACCCAAACATGCTAGCAGCACTTACTTAGTGCTAAAGCATGTTGTTAAAGACATAAAACAGGAAGTTACTGTAACTCAGGCATGCAATGTCCAATCAGCCCCAAACTTCACATGTTTGATAAGACTCCTGGCCTGAAGATATATACATGCCCATATTCAGTTATAATCACAGCGCCACCTGCTGACAACAGGAAGTGACATTTAATGGTATTACGGACTCCTAGCAACATATTAAAAAGCGTTAGCAAGTTTTAAATAGGCTAGCATCATGCTAGAATCATGTTAAAACATGCTAGCAACACTTAGCTAAGAGCTAAAGCATGATATTAATACAAAGAAAAATAAGTGTAACTAATGCATACAATGTCCAATCTGACCCAAGCTTAATATGTTTGATAAGAGTCCTGGTCTGAACACAAGCCCATGCCTATATTCAGTTATAGTCATAGTGCCACCTGCTGGCAACAGAAAGTCACATGTTTAATACCGATGTGGATGCCCAGCAACATTTTAAAAATATCAACAAGTGTTAAATAGGGTAGCAACATGCTAGAAACATGTTAGCAACATTTAGCTAAGTGCTAAAGCATACTCTTAATGCAATGAAACAAGAAGTTACTGTAACTCAGGCATGCAATGTCCAATCAGCCCCAAACTTAATATGTTTGATAAGAGTCCTGGCCTGAATACATTTACATGCCAATATTTAGTTATAGTCATAGCGCCACCAGCTGGCAACAGCAAATTACTTGTTTTACACTAACTTAAGAATGCAATGTACAATTTGCACCAAACTTGACATGATTGCCAACAGTCCTGGCCTGAAGACATCTAAAAGCCAATATTTCGTAATAGCGCCACCTGTTGGTAGCAGGATATGTCATGACTTACACTCAAGCATGCCATGTTCAATCTTCACCAAACTTCATATGTTTGATAAAAGCGCCGGCCTGAACACATCTGCATGCCAATATTCAGTTATAGGCATAGCGCCACCAGCTGGCAGCAGGAAGATTGGCACATATCAATGACTTTGACATATTCCTCCTACATTTACTGTGTTAATAGCATAGTGCCCACCATTCGCCACCGATCGGCGGTGAGCCCGAGTGCGAGGGCCCTACCATCGCTGCTTGCAGCTTTAATTAGGGCCCGAGCACCGATGGTGTGAGGACCCTATTGGATCTGCTCCGTTTCTTATTATTCTTATTCTTATCCGGAATGAATCGCATTTTTGAGGGCCTAAACATACCCGAAAACTCATGAAACTTTGCACACACATCAAACCTGGCGAAAATGTACGTCTGATATGGGTTTCAGAGATGGGTGTGGCAAAATGGCTCGATAGCGCCACCTTTACACGTTCCGCGGTGTGCGCTTTCAGCTGTGATTCACGTACATGCACGAAAATCGGTACACACATGTAACTCACCAATACCTACAAAAAAGCCTCTTGGGATAAAATCCAAAACCCAACTGGAAGTCGGTTATTATTAATTTTCTCAGCAAAATTTGTGTCATTTTTGCCATTTTCAGGCGTCATACTTGAACGAACTCCTCCTAGAGATTTATATGGATCAACGCCAAATTTGGTAAGTCTAATCTAAAGCCCTTTGTGACGTTAAATTGCGAAGATCTAGAGTTTTCATCGGAGGGCATGTCCGTGGCGGCCTGGCAAATTTCGATGTTTCGCCATGAAAAAGGAAGTTGCTATAACTCAGGCATGAAATGTCCGATCTGCCCCAAACTTCACATGTGTGATAACACTCCTGACCTGATTACATCTACATGTCCATATTCAGTTATAGTCATAGCGCCACCTGCTGGCAACAGGAAGTGTCATGCTGTACTCTGCAACAAACTCCTCCTAGAGATTTATACAGATCAACACCAAAATCGGTCAGTCTAATATAAAGGCTTTAGTGATGTTAAATTGTGAAGATCTTGAGTTTTCGTTGAAGGGCGTGTCTGTGGCGGCCTGACAAATTTCGAGGTCTCGCCATGGATATAAAACTTGTTATAACTCAGCCATAAAATGTCCGATTTGCCTCAAACTTCACATGTTCGATTAAAGTCCTGGCCTGAAAACATCTGAAAGCCAATATTCTGTTATAATCACAGCGCCACCTGTTGGTAACAGGAAATGACTTGTAGCAAACTCCTCCTACAGATTTAATGATATCAACATTAAATTTGGTCAGTCTGATCTAGAGGCCTTAGAGATGTTAAATTGTGAAGATCTTGAGTTTTCATTAAAGGGCGTGTCTGTGGCGGCCTGACAAAGTTTGATGTTTCGCCGTGGATATAGAAGTTGTCATAACTCAGCCATAAAATGTCCGATCTGCCTCAAACTTCACAGGTTTGGTAAGAGTCCTGGCCTGAAGACCCCTAAAGGCCAATATTCAGATATTATCATAGCGCCACCTGTTGGCAGCAAATTATATCATATATACTAACTCAAACATACCAAAATCAATCTGCACCAAACTTCATATGTTTGATAATAGTGCTGGCCTGAACACATCTACATGCCAATAATTAGTTATAGGCATAGCGCCACCAGCTGGCAGCGGGAAATTTGGCACATTTAAGTGACTTATGACATATTTCTCCTATATTTACTGTATTAAAAGCATACTGCCCACCGTTTGCTGTTTTCCTAAAGCCACTGGTCGGCGGTGAGCCCGGGTGCGAGGGCCCGTTCATCGCTGCTTGCAGCTTTAATTATTATTATTCTTCTTCTCCGGAATGAATCGCATTTTTGAGGGCCTAAACATACCCGAAAACTCATGAAACTTTGCACACACATCAAACCTGGCGAAAATGGACGTCTGATATGGGTTGCAGAAGTGGGTGTGGCAAAATGGCTCAATAGCGCCACCTTTACACGTTCCGCGGTGTGCGCATTCAGCTGTGATTCACGTACATGCACGCAAATCGGTACACACATGTAACTCTCCAATACCTACAAAAAAGCCTCCTGGGACAAAATCCGAAACCCAACAGGAAGTCGGTTATTATTAATTTTCTTAGCAAAATTTGTGTCATTTTTGCCATTTTCAGGCGTCATACTTGAACGAACTCCTCCTAGAGATTTATTCGGATCAACACCAAATTTGGTGAGTCTAATCTAAAGCCCTTTGTGACGTTAAATTGCGAAGATCTAGAGTTTTCATCAGAGGGCGTGTCCGTGGCGGCCTCGCAAATTTCGATGTTTCGCCATGAAAAAGGAAGTTGCTATAACTCAGGCATAAAATGCCCGATCTGCCCCAAACTTCACATGTGTGATAACACTCCTGACCTGAAGACATCTACATGCCCATATTCAGTTTTACTCATAGCGCCACCTGCAGGCACCAGGAAGTGTCATGCTGTACTCTGCAACAAATTCCTCCTGGAGATTTAATCAGATCAACACCAAAATCGGTCAGTCTAATAAAAAGGCTTTAGCAATGTTAAATTGCGAAGATCTTGAGTTTTCGTTGAAGGGCGTGTCCGTGGCGGCCTGGCAAATTTCGTGGTCTCGCCATGGATATAAATCTTGTTATAACTCAGCCATAAAATGTCCGATTTGCCTCAAACTTCACATGTTCGATAAGAGTCCTGGCCTGAACCAATCTGAAGGCCTATATTCTATTATAATCACAGCGCCACCTGTTGGCAACAGGAAATGACTTGTACCAAACTCCTCCTAGAGATTTAATGATATCAACATTATATTTGGTCAGTCTGATCTCGAGGCCTTAGAGATGTTAAATTGTGAAGATCTTGAGTTTTCGTTAAAGGGCGTGTCCATGGCGGCCTGACAAAGTTTGATGTTTCGCCATGGACATAAAAGTTGTTATAACTCAGCCATAAAATGTCCGATCTGCCTCAAACTTCACATGTTTGGTAAGAGTCCTGGCCTGAAGACATCTAAAGGCCAATATACAGATATTATTATAGTGCCACCTATTGGCAGCAGGATATATCATATCTTGCACTAACTCACACATACCAAGCTCAATCTGCACCAAACTTCATATGTTTGATGAAAGTGCTGGCCTGAACACATCTACATGCCAATAATCAGTTATTGGCATAGCGCCACCAGCTGGCAGCAGGAAGTTTGGCACATTTAAGTGACTTTGATCTATTTTTCCTACATTTACTGTATTAAAAGCATACTGCCCACCGTTTGCTGTGTTCCTAAAGCCACCGGTCGGCGGTGAGCCCGTGTGCGAGGGCCCGTTCATCGCTGCTTGCAGCTTTAATTATTATTATTATTCTTATCCGGAATGAATCGCATTTTTGAGGGCCTAAACATACCCGAAAACTAACGAAACTTTGCACACACATCAGACCTGGCGAAAATGGACGTCTGATATGGGTTGCAGAAGTGGGTGTGGCAAAATGGCTCAATAGCGCCACCTTTACACGTTCCGCGGTGTGCACATTCAGCTGTGATTATCGTACATGCACAAAAATCGGTACACACATGTAACACACCAATACCTACAAAAAAGCCTCTTGAGATAAAATCCAAAACCCAACAGGAATTCGGTTATTATTAATTTTCTTAGCAAAATTTGTGTCATTTTTGCCATTTTCAGGTGTCATACTTGAACGAACTCCTCCTAGAGATTTATTCCGATCAACACCAAATTTGGTGAGTCTAATCTAAAGCCCTTTGTGACGTTAAATTGTGAAGATCTAGAGTTTTCATCGGAGGGCGTGTCCGTGGCGGCCTCGCAAATTTCGATGTTTCGCCATGAAAAAGGAAGTTGCTATAACTTAGGCATAAAATGTCCGATCTGTCCCAAACTTCACATGTGTGATAACACTCCTGACCTGAAGACATCTACATGCCCATATTCAGTTATAGTCATAGCGCCACCTGCAGGCAACAGGAAGTGTCATGCTGTACTCTACAACAAACTCCTCCTAGAGATTTGTACAGATCAACTCCAAAATCGGTCAGTCTAATATAAAGGCCTTAGCGATGTTTAATTGTAAAGATCTTGAGTATTCGGTAAAGGGCGTGTCCGTGGCGGCCTGACAAATTTCGAGGTCTCGCCATGGATATAAAACTTGTTATAACTCAGCCATAAAATGTCCGATTTGCCTCAAACTTCACATATTCGATAAGAGTCCTGGCCTGAACACATCTCAAGGCCAACATTCTATTATAATCACAGCGCCACCTGTTGGCAACAGGAAATGACTTGTATCAAACTCCTCTTAGAGATTTAATGATATTAACATTATATTTGGTCATTCTGATCTAGAGGCCTTAAAGATGTTAAATTGCGAAGATCTTGAGTTTTCGTTAAAGGGCGTGTCTGTGGCGGCCTGACAAAGTTTGATGTTTCGCCATGGACATAGAAGTTGTTATAACTCAGCCATAAAATGTCCGATCTGCCTCAAACTTCACAGGTTTGGTAAGAGTCCTGGCCTGAAGACACCTAAAGGCCAAAATTCAGATATTATCATATCGCCACCTGTTGGCAGCAGGATATATCATATCTTTCACTAACTCAAACATACCAAGGTCAATCTGCACCAAACTTCATATGTTTGATGAAAGTGGTGGCCTGAACACATCTACATGCCAATAATCAGTTATATGCATAGCGCCACCAGCTGGCAGCAGGAAATTTGGCACATTTAAGTGACTTTGACATATTTCTCCTATTTTTACTGTATTAAAAGCATACTACCCACCATTTGCTGTTTTCCTAAAGCCACCGGTCGGCGGTGAGCCCGGGTGCGAGGGCCCGTTCATCGCTGCTTGCAGCTTTAATTAGGGCCCGAGCACTACAGTGCGAGGACCCTATTGGAATTGCTCCGTTTATTCTTCTTCTTCTTCTTCTTCTTCTTCTTCTTCTTCTTCTTCTTCTCCAAAGTGAAAAGTCTTTTTGAGGGCCTAAACATGCCTGAAAACTCACGAAACTTTGCACACGCATCAGACCTGGCGAAAATTTACATCTGATATGGTTTTCAAAAGTGGGTGTGGCAAAATGGCTCGATAGCGCCACCTATAAAATTTCAACGGAGTGCCCCTCGAGCTACGTTTCATGTACATGTACGAAACTCGGTACACATATGTAACACACGAATACCTACAAAAAAGTCTCCTGTTGCAACATCCGAAACCCAACAGGAAGTCCGTTATATTGAATTTCCTGTACGATTTTTGTGCAGTTTTTGCCATTTTCAGGCCTCATACTTTAACGAACTCCTCCTACAGTTTTTATCTGATCATCTTCAAATTTGCTGAGTGTCATCATAAGGCCTTTGCGATGTTAAATTGCGAAGCTTTAGAGTTTTCGTCGAAGGGCGTGTCCGTGGCGGCCGGACAAACTTTGATGTTTCGCCATGAAAAAGGAAGTTGCTATAACTCAGGCACACGATGTCCGATCTGCCTCAAACTTCACATGTTTGATGACAGTCCGGTCCTGAACACGTCAGTGCCCATATTCAGTTATAGTCATAGCGCCACCTGCTGACAACAGGAAATGACATGTTTAACACTGTTACGGACTCCTAGAAACATATTGAAAAGCGTTAACAAGTCTTAAATAGGCTAGCAACATGCTACAAACATGCTAAAACATGCTAGCAACACTTAGCTAAGAGCTAAAGCATGCTATTAATACAAATACAAAAGGAAATTGCTGTAACTCATGTATATAATGTTGAATCTGACCCAAACTTAATATTCAACATGCTACAAAAATAATAAAGCATGCTAGCAACACTTAGCTAATATGTTAAAGCATGCTAATAATACAATGAAACAGGAAGTTACTCTAACTCAGGCATACAATGTCCAATCAGCCCCAAACTTAACATGTTTGATAAGAATCCTGGCCTAAACACACGCCAATGCCCGTATTCAGTTATAGTCATAGCGCCACCAGCTGGTAACAGGAAGCCACATGTTTAATACTGTTGTGGATGCCTAGCAACATTTTTAAAAAATTCAACAACTGTTAAACAGGGTAGCAACATGCTAGAAACATGCTATAACATGTTAGCAACATTTAGCTAAGTGCTAAAGCATACTCTTAATGCAATGAAACAGGAAGTTACTGTAACTCAGGCATGCAATGTCCAATCAGCCCCAAACTTCACATGTTTGATAACAGTCCTGGCCTGAAGATATCTACATGCCAATATTCAGTTATAGTTATAGCGCCACCTACTGTCAACAGGAAGTGACATGTTTAACACTGTGACACACTATTAGCAACACACTAAAAAGCCATTGAGTGCTAAACTAGTTTAAAACGTACTCAAACATGCTAGCAACACTTACTTAGTGCTAAAGCATGTTGTTAAAGACATAAAACAGGAAGTTACTGTAACTCAGACATGCAATGTCCAATCAGCCCCAAACTTCACGTTTGATAAGAGTCCTGGCCTGAAGATATATACATGCCCATATTCAGTTATAGTCACAGCGCCACCTGCTGACAACAGGAAGTGACGTTTAATGGTGTTACGGACTCCTAGCAACATAATAAAAAGCGTCAGCAAGTTTTAAATAGGCTAGCATCATGCTAGAATCATGTTAAAACATGCTAGCAAAACTTAGCTGAGAGCTAAAGCATGATATTAATACAAAGAAAAATAAGTGTAACTCATGCATACAATGTCCAATCTGACCCAAGCTTAATATGTTTGATAAGAGTCCTGGTCTGAACACAAGCCCATGCCCATATTCAGTTATAGTGATAGTGCCACCTGCTGGCAACAGGAAGTCACATGTTTAATACTGTTGTGGATGCCAAGCAACATTTTAAAAATATCAACAAGTGTTAAATAGGGTAGCAACATGCTAGAAACATGTTAGCAACATTTAGCTAAGTGTTAAAGCATACTCTTAATGCAATGAAACAGGAAGTTACTGTAACTCAGGCATGCAATGTCCAATCAGCCCCAAACTTAATATGTTTGATAAGAGTCTTGGCCTGAATACATTTACATGCCAATATTCAGTTATAGTCATAGTGCCACCAGCTGGCAACAGCAAATTACTTGTTTTACACTAACTTAAGCATGCAATGTACAATTTGCACCAAACTTGACATGTTTGCCAATAGTCCTGGCCTGAAGACATCTAAAAGCCAATATTTTGTAATAGCGCCACGTGTTGGCAGCAGGATATGTCATGACTTACACTCAAGCATGCCATGTTCAAGCTTCACCAAACTTCATATGTTTGATAAAAGCACTGGCCTGAACACATCTGCATGCCAATATTCAGTTATAGGCATAGCGCCACCAGCTGGCAGAAGGAAGATTGGCACATATCAATGACTTTGACATATTCCTCCTACATTTTCTGTGTTAATAGCATAGTGCCCACCATTCGCCACCGATCGGCGGTGAGCCCGAGTGCGAGGGCCCTACCATCGCTGCTTGCAGCTTTAATTAGGGCCCGAGCACCGATGGTGTGAGGACCCTATTGAATCTGCTCCGTTTATTATTATTATTATTATTATTATTATTATTATTATTATTATTATTCTCCAAAATGAATCGCATTTTTGAGGGCTTAGACATACCCGAAAACTCATGAAACTTTGCACACACATCAAACCTGGCGAAAATTTACGTCTGATATGGGTTTCAGAAGTGGGTGTGGCAAAATGGCTCGACAGCGCCACCTTTAGAAGTTCAGCGGTGTGCGCTTTCAGCTGTGATTTACGTACATGCACGAAAATCGGTACACACATGTAACACAACAATACCTACAAAAAAGCCTCTTGGAGCAAAATCCGGAACCCAACAGGAAGTCGGTTAATATTAATATTCTCAACAAAATTTGTGTCATTTTTGCCATTTTCAGGCGTCGTACTTGAACGAACTCCGCCTACACATTTATTCGGATCAACGCCAAATTTACAGAGTCTAGTCTAAAGCCCTTTGTGACGTTAAATTGTGAAGATCTAGAGTTTTCATCGGAGGGCGTGTCCATGGCGGCCTCGCAAATTTCGATGTTTCGCCATGTAAAAGGAAGTTGCTATAACTCAGGCATACAATGTCCGATCTGTCCCAAACTTCACATGTGTGATAACACTCCTGACCTGATGATATCTACATGCCCATATTCAGTTTTACTCATAGCGCCACCTGCTGGCAACAGGAAGTGTCATGCTGTACTCTCCAACAAACTCCTCCAAGATATTTGATCAGATCAACACCAAAATCGGTCAGTCTAATAAAAAGGCTTTAGTGATGTTAAATTGCGAAGATCTTGAGTTTTCGTTGAAGGGCGTGTCCGTGGTGGACTGACAAATTTCGAGGTCTCGCCATGGATATAAAACTTGTTATAACTCAGCCATAAAATGTCTGATTTGCCTCAAACTTCACATGTTCGATAAGAGTCCTGGCCTGAACACATCTGAAGGCCAATATTCTATTATAATCACAGCGCCACCTGTTGGCATCAGGAAATGACTTGTACCAAACTCCTCCTAGAGATTTAATGATATCAACATTATATTTGGTCAGTCTGATCTAGAGGCCTTAGAGATGTTAAATTGCGAAGATCTTGAGTTTTCGTTAAAGGGTGTGTCTGTGGCGGCGTGACAAAATTTGATGTTTCGCCATGGACATAGAAGTTGTTATAACTCAGCCATAAAATGTCCGATCTGCCTCAAACTTCACAGGTTTGGTAAGAGTCTTAGCCTGAAGACACCTAAAGGCCAATATTCAGATATTATCATAGCGCCACCTGTTGGCAGCAAGATATATCATATCTTTCACTAACTCAAACATACCAAGGTCAATCTGCACCAAACTTCATATGTTTGATGAAAGTGGTGGCCTGAACACATCTACATGCCAATAATCAGTTATTGGCATAGCGCCACCAGCTGGCAGCAGGAAATTTGGCACATTTAAGTGACTTTGACATATTTCTCCTATTTTTACTGTAATAAAAGCATACTACCCACCATTTGCTGTGTTCCTAAAGCCACCGGTCAGCGGCGAGCCCGTGTGCGAGGGCCCGTTCATCGCTGCTTGCAGCTTTAATTAGGGCCCGAGCACTACAGTGCGAGGACCCTATTGGAATTGCTCCGTTTATTATTAGGGCCCGAGCCCAAAAGGGCGAAGGCCCTATTGTTCTTCTAAGGATTCTTTTTTTTTTTGTTAACCTTCCGGGCACTTAAGGGGGTCTTAACATACTCAAAAACTCTTGAAAATTTGCACACATGTCGGAATCTGCGGCCATCAGGACGCCACAGAGGCTGGTACCGGGGCGTGGCAAGGGGACTCTACAGCGCCCCCTGGAATTTTGAGGGCCATATAGCACACATACTTGAACGTACACATATGAAACTCGGTACACATATAGAACTCATTGAGCTGAACAACTTTTGTACTCTATGTCATTTTCTCAATGCAACAGGAAGTGAGATATTTAGGGCTGTATAAAAAGCGCATGCTCTGGAATTTAACGTACTCCTCCCAGGATTTCCATACGATTGTCACCAAACTCGGTCAGCATGATATCAAGACATTGGGGACGCTAAATTGCGAGGGGATTTTTGATATCTCGAACGGTTTGGCCGTGGCAAGGCGACAAAGTTATGGCGAGAAATGAGAAACAGGAAGTGTCTAATAACTGTTGCACACATTGCCTGATTCTGATGAAACTTCACCAGATTGTTCGTTGTATGATGCCGATTCCATAAAGGTGACTATTATGAGTCAAAATTATAGCGCCACCAACTGGCAGCAGGAAGCGTGTCATTTTCAAAATGCTTTGAAATCAGCCTCTTAATTTTACTTGATTTTCTT
The DNA here is from genome assembly GCF_049309525.1 of Garra rufa. Lineage (NCBI taxonomy): Eukaryota > Metazoa > Chordata > Actinopteri > Cypriniformes > Cyprinidae > Garra > Garra rufa. The sequence goes on along the minus strand of NW_027394279.1, from coordinate 1,249,428 downwards.
TAAACTTCATTAAAATCATGTCAAAACACGGCCGATAAGAATATGTAAAGGGGTCGATGATAAATCAAATGCTGTTGCCATGGCAACGTCTCAAACTTTAAAATTAGATTCCTGTCTTTTCGAGGCAGATAACATGCTTAGAATTTCATGAAACTCAACACACACATCAATATTAATGATAGTTAGACACTGGCAAAAGATCATAAATGGGCGTGGAGCAGGCACTCTATAGCGCCATCTTTTGACAAAAGTTGGGGGGTTAGTTTTTCCTACAGTCACCAAACTCTGTACATATATTGTTCTCATCAATCTGGACAACTTTCTAAATTAAACTAATTAGCTAACACCAACAGGAAGCCGGCTATTTTGATTTGAATGTGGATTTTTGGAAAAATCAGGCTGTAAACAAATTTATACTCCTCCTAAGAAGAACAAGCTGTTCACACCAAACTTTTTTAACATGGAGAGAAGATTCTGAAGATGTTAAATTGCGAGCGGTTTTGGGATATCTTGAACGGTGTTGACGTGGTGATTTTTTAAAGATGTATAACCGTCATTTTCTATATCTTTAAAGTGCAGCATCTTAACTATTTAAAACTTTTTTCACACAGAGATCTTATCATTCTGAGCAAGTGCTGTAAATATCAATTTAATTCAAGCTTCTACGAATTAAAGAAAATTAAAAAAAGAAATCAGAAACCTGCTGTCACTCTGCCTTGAGTGTCTGTGTTCAGTCACCATTGAGTGACTGAAGAGAGACTGAAGGGGGAGGGGTGAAAGGGAGAGAGGGAGAGAGAGTAGAACATGCTGTCTTGCTAAAGACCATCTTTGAGGAAAAAATGCACATTGATGTTACATAAATATGTTTGATCTTTGAGAGTCTGATATTTTGAGAAAATATAAAGGGTCACTAAGTCTTTCATTGTTTGTATTTTGCAGTTGTTGTTTTTTTATTTATTTTTTACTGAACTGTACCATGAACTTGTCCTATTCAGTCACATAGCAAAGGATTAAGAAAAATACAACTTTTTAGCATGAGCGGTTTATCTTCATTGATAGACATTTATTTTCATAGTGTTATTTATTGAATATAACATTTTAATTAACAGTTTCAAGACAAACTTTGTCAACAAAACAAACTTTGCTGTTATCTGTTCAAAACATCTGAAAATTTTACCATTTTAAGATCAGTTATATATATATATATCGCCCCATTACAATACTCAACTTGATTTTTAAAGATATTTTCAAAGAATGAAGCGTTTATAGAGCACTTTATTGGGTATTGCTGTACGCCCACATGAACTGTGTTCATGTTCATGTTAATTCACAGTACATAAACTAATGTTAAAAGATACTAATTTACCTTTAAACAATATATGAATACTTTTTTTAGCTTAATATTAATTAACATTAATAAATGCTATTTAATTATTGTTCATGTTAACTAATATAGTTAATGTTAACAAATGAAACTGGATGGCAACATTTTATATAGTATGTGTATGTGTCTCTGTGTTGATTTTAAAGTCTAACCCTTTCAATTCTGTAAACTTTAAATCCAAACTGGCTGAGGGTTACTGTGAATGCATGTGCCAACTGGGCACCGTTTTCCTAATTGATTCTTTCTTAGTTATGTAGCGCTTAAAAGTTATGTCTTATAACAGGAGTCACCTGCAAAGCAATATCCACACACAAAATGAACAGATAGGTAACGATGACATTGAAGCAGAAGTGGTGGACGTAAAGCAAGCAATAATAACATTTTGTTATCATCATGAATTACATGTTCTTATCATCATCATCAGAATATAGGGAAAATGTTCCCTATATTGTGAACGGCTTTGGGATATCTTGAACGGTGTTGATGTGGTGATTTATGAAAGTAACAATAAAAAAGATGGAGAGTTATTTTCATATATCTTTAAATTGCATTATTCTAACTCATCAAAACTTTTTACATATAAAGAACAAGAAATTCTTAGGAAATACGTGTAGTTTCAAAATGTTATCATGCTCAGAGGCCCCAAAAACATTAAAAGTGTCATTTAAATTTGTCAGATTAAAGCTCTAATACCAGGGATGAACACTAGAGGTCCTCATAAGATAAGGAATCGTTTGACCTCTAATGCTATTTAGCTCATTGTCAGTGTATAAGAATGACAATAATCCATAGAATCAGTTGATATATACTGTACTGTCAGTGTACTTTTACATAATTATTTTGTATAGGTGCTTAAAGAGCATTAAAATCTTTTTTTATCTTTTAAGGAAAAATTATATGATTTAAATACATATATACACTCTCACTGGTAGAACAAAAAATCTTATAAGTATGACACTATACTGCTCAGTTCACTTAATTAGAATGAGAAACAAATACAAAAAGGCCAAAAAAAATCAACTAAGTTAATATGTATTTATTTTTAATATATTTGTTTATAATTATTTCACAGATGCTTATAGATTATTAAAATAATATTTAAAAATGCTTGTAGACCATAAAACATGGTAACTATTTAAAATAGTAACTATTTGGTAACAATGGTTAATGAACTTACAAACACGAACAAACAACGAACAATATATTTGTACTCGATTTTCTTCAAACTTCATCAGAATAATGTAAAAACACGGCCGATGAGAGTCTGTAAAGGCGTCCCTGATGCATCAAATGCTGTTGCCATGGCAAATAAATAAAAATAAAAAATAAATTCAAATATTTGTTTCCTGTGTTTTTGAGGCAGATAGCGTGCTTAGAATTTAATTTTCCATTTTCAATTTTCAATGATTTATTATATATTTAAAGTGCAGCATCCTAACTCTTTGAAACTTTTTTCAAACAAATAACTATTCATTCTGATCAAACACAGTTCATTTCATAATTATACAAAACTCCACGAATTAAAGAAAATAAAAAAAACATATCTGATCTCACTCTGCTCTGCACTCAATGTGTGTGTTTGTGTGGTAAGTGGTTGAGTGTAAGGAGGGGGGATGGGTGGTAAGAGAAAGAGTCAGAGAGGAGGAGAGACAGTTAGGGTTAGTCCAAAGGGTTACTGTGAATGCATGTGCTAACTGGGCACCGTTTTCCTGATGCTATCGGGATTGCGACTGCACAGACGGCGAGGGCCCGGTCATCGCTGCTTGCAGCTTTAATTAGGGCCCGAGCCCAAAAGGGCGGAGGCCCTATTGTTCTTCTAAGGATTCTTATTTGTTTTTTTTTTTTGTTTTTTTTTCAACCGATGGGGCACTTTTGGGGGCCTTAACATACTCAAAAACTCTTGAAAATTTGCACACACGTTGGAATCTGCCGTCGTCCAGACGCCACAGAGGCTGGGACCCGGGCGTGGTTCAGGGCCTCTATAGCGCCCCCTGGAACACAGTTTGAAAACTTGATGTACTGCGCACACATACTTGCACGTATTGATATGAAACTCAGTACACATATAGAACTCATCGAGCTGAACAACTTTTGTACTCTATGTCATGGGCTCCACGCAACAGGAAGTGAGATATTTAGGGCTGTTTAAAAAGCACATGCTCTAGAATTTAACGTACTCCTCCCAGGATTTCCATAGGATTGTCACCAAACTCGGTCAGCATGATCTGAAGACATTGGGGACGCTAAATTGCGAGGGGATTTTTGATATCTCGAACGGTTTGGCCGTGGCAAGGCGACAAAGTTATGGCGAGAAATGAGAAACAGGAAGTGTCTAATAACTGTTGCACACATTGCCTGATTCTGATGAAACGTCACCAGTTTGTTCCTTGTATGATGCCGATTCCATAAATGTGACTATTATGAGTCAAAGTTATAGCGCCACCAACTGGGAGCAGGAAGTGTGTCATTTTCAAAATGCTTTGAAATCAGCCTCTTAATTTTACTCGATTTTCTTTAAACTTCATCAAAATCATGTCAAAACACGGGCCGATAAGAATATGTAAAGGGGTCGATGATAAATCAAATGCTGTTGCCATGGCAACATGTCAAACTTTAAAATTAGATTCCTGTCTTTTCGAGGCAGATAACATGCTTAGAATTTCATGAAACTCAACACACACATCAATATTAATGATAGTTAGACACTGGCGAAAGGTCATAAATGGGCGTGGAGCAGGCACTCTATAGCGCCATCTTTTGACAAAAGTTGGGGGGTTCGTTTTTCCTACAGTCACCAAACTCTGTACATATATTGTTCTCATCAATCTGGACAACTTTCTAAATTAAACTCATTAGCTAAGACCAACAGGAAGCCGGCTATTTTCATTTGAATGTGGATTTTTTGAAAAATCAGGCTGTAAACAAATTCACACTCCTTCTAAGAACAACAAGCTTTTCACACCAAACTTTTTTAACATGAAGAGAAGATTCTGAAGATGTTAAATTGCGAGCGGATTTAGGATATCTTGAACGGTGTTGACGTGGTGATTTTTTTAAAGATGTAGTAAAAAACATAACCCTAATTTTTTATACCTTTAAAGTGCAGCATCCAAACTCTTTAAAACTTTTTTCACACAGAGATCTAATCATTATGAGCAAGTGCTGGTAATATCATAATTATTCAAGCTTCTATGAATTAAAGAAAATTAAAAAATGTAATCAGTAACCTGCTGTCACTGGGCTGACTGTCTGTGTTGACACTAAGAGTGACTGAAGGGGGGAGGGGTGAAAGGGAGAGAGACCAGTGGAACATGCTGTTTTGCTTAAGACCATCTTTGAGGAAGATGCACATTGCACATTGCTGTGTAGTGTAATCTACTGTCTACTGTCTAATCTAACTGTGTTCATGTTCATGTTAGTTCACAGTACATAAACTAATGTTAAATATACTTTTTACCATTAAACAATATATGAATACTTTTTTTAGCTTAATATTAATTAACATTAATAAATACTATTTAATTATTGTTCACGTTAACTAATATAGTTAATGTTAACAACTGAAACTGTTTGGCAATTTAATACATTGTGTGTATGTGTCTGTTTGTTGATTTTAAAGTTTAACCCTTTCAATTCAGTAAACTTTAAATCCAAACTGGCTGAGGGTTACTGTGAATGCATGTGCCAACTGGGCACCGTTTTCCTAATTGATTCTTTCTTAGTTATGTAGCGCTTAAAAGTGATGTCTTATAACAGGAGTCACCTGCTAAGCAATATCCACACACAAATTGTACAGATAGGTAACGATGACATTTAAGCAGAAGTGGTGGACGTAAAGCAAGCAAGCAATAACATTTTGTTATCATCATGAATTACATGTTCTTATCATCATCATCAGAATATAGGGAAAATGTTCCCTATATTGTGAACGGCTTTGGGATATCTTGAACGGTGTTGATGTGGTGATTTATGAAAGTAACAATAAAAAAGATGAAGAGTTATTTTCATATATCTTTAAATTGCATTATTCTAACTCATCAAAACTTTTTACATATAAAGAACAAGAAATTCTTAGGAAATTCGTGTAGTTTCAAAATGTTATCATGCTCAGAGGCCCCAAAAACATTAAAAGTGTCATATAAATTTGTCAGATTAAAGCTCTAATACCAGGGATGAACACTAGAGGTCCTCATAAGATAAGGAATCGTTTGACCTCTAATGCTATTTAGCTGATTGTCAGTGTATAAGAATGACAATAATCCATAGAATCAGTTGATGTGTACTGTACTGTCAGTGTACTTTTACATAATTATTTTGTATGGGTGCTTAAAGAGCATTAAAATCTTTTTTTTATCTTTTAAGGAAAAATTATATGATTTAAATACATATATACACTCTCACTGATAGAACAAAAAATCTTATAAGTATGACACTATACTGCTCAGTTCACTTAATTAGAATGAGAAACAAATACAAAAAGGCCAAAAAAAAAATCAACTAAGTTAATATTTATTTTTAATATATTTGTTTATCATTATTTCACAGATGCTTAAAGATCATTAAAATAATATTTAAAAATGGTTGTAGATCATAAAACATGGTAACTATTTAAAATAGGGTCTCTTTTGTTAACAATGGTTAATGAACTAACAAACACGAACGAACAACGGACAATATATTTGTACTCTATTTTATTCAAACTTCATCAGAATAACGTAAAAACACGGCCGAGTCTGTAAAGGCGTCCCTGATGCATCAAATACTGTTGCCATGGCAAATAAATAAAAATAAAAAATACATTCAAATATTTGTTTCCTGTGTTTTTGAGGCAGATAGCGTGCTTAGAATTTCATTTTCCATTTTCAATGATTTATTATATATTTAAAGTGCAGCATCCTAACTCTTTGAAACTTTTTTCATACAAATAACTATTCATTCTTATCAAGCACAGTTCATTTCATAATTATACAAAACTCCACAAATTAAAAATAAAAATAAAAAAACATATCTGATCTCAATCTGCTCTGCACTCTATGTGTGTGTTTGTGTGGTAAGTGGCTGAGTGTAAGGAGGGGGGATGGGTGGTAAGAGAATGAGTCAGAGAGGAGGAGAGACAGTTAGGGTTAGTCCAAAGGGTTACTGTGAATGCATTTGCCTACTGGGCACCGTTTTCCTGATGCTATCGGGATGGCGACTGCACAGACGGCGAGGGCCCGGTCATCGCTGCTTGCAGCTTTAATTAGGGCCCGAGCACTACAGTGCGAGGACCCTATTGGAATTGCTTCGTTTATTATTAGGGCCCGAGCACTACAGTGCGAGGACCCTATTGGAATTGCTCCGTTTATTATTATTCTTCTTCTTCTTCTCCAAAATGAAAAGTCTTTTTGAGGGCCTAAACATGCCCGAAAACTCACGAAACTTTGCACACGCATCAGACCTGGTGAAAATTTACATCTGATATGGTTTTCAAAAGTGGGTGTGGCAAAATGGCTCGATAGCGCCACCTATAAAATTTCAACGGAGTGCGCCTCGAGCTACGTTTCACGTACATGTACGAAACTCGGTACACATATGTAACACACCAATACCTACCAAAAAGTCTCCTGGTGCAACATCCGAAACCCAACAGGAAGTCCGTTATATTGAATTTCCTGTACGATTTTTGTGCAGTTTTTGCCATTTTCAGGCCTCGTACTTTAACGAACTCCTCCTACAGTTTTTATCCGATCATCTTCAAATTTGCTGAGTGTCATCATAAGGCCTTTGCGATGTTAAATTGCGAAGCTTTAGAGTTTTCGTCAATGGGCGTGTCCGTGGCGGCCTGACAAACTTTGATGTTTCGCCATGAAAAAGGAAGTTGCTATAACTCAGGCATACGATGTCCGATCTGCCTCAAACTTCACATGTTTGATGACAGTCTGGTCCTGAACACATGTCAGTGCCCAAATTCAGTTATAGTCATAGCGCCACCTGCTGACAACAGGAAATGACATGTTTAACACTGTTACGGACTCTTAGCAACATATTGAAAAGCATTAACAAGTCGTAAATAGGCTAGCAACATGCTACAAACATGCTAAAACATGCTAGCAACACTTAGCTAAGAGCTAAAGCATGCTATTAATAAAAATACAAAAGGAAATTGCTGTAACTCATGTATATACTGTTGAATCTGACCCAAACTTAATATTCAACATGCTACAAAAATAATAAAGCATGCTAGCAACACTTAGCTAATATGCTAAAGCATGCTAATAATACAATAAAACAGGAAGTTACTCTAACTCAGGCATACCATGTCCAATCAGCCCCAAACTTAACACGTTTGATAAGAATCCTGGCCTAAACACACGCCCATGCCTGTATTCAGTTATAGTCATAGCGCCACCAGCTGGTAACAGGAAGCCATATGTTTAATACTGTTGTGGATGACTAGCAACATTTAAAAAAAATCAACAACTGTTAAAAAGGGTAGAAACATGCTAGAAACATGCTATAACATGTTAGCAACATTTAGCTAAGTGCTAAAGCATGCTCTTAATGCAATGAAACAGGAAGTTACTGTAACTCAGGCATGCAATGTCCAATCAGCCCCAAACTTCACATGTTTGATAACAGTCGTGACCTGAAGATGTCTACATGCCAATATTCAGTTATAGTTATAGCGCCACCTACTGTCAACAGGAAGTGACATGTTTAACACTGTGACACACTATTAGCAACACACTAAAAAAGCCATTGAGTGCTAAACTAGTTTAAAACGTACTCAAACATGCTAGCAACACTTACTTAGTGCTAAAGCATGTTGTTAAAGACATAAAACAGGAAGTTACTGTAACTCAGGCATGCAATGTCCAATCAGCCCCAAACTTCACATGTTTGATAAGAGTCCTGGTCTGAACACAAGCCCATGCCCATATTCAGTTATAGTCATAGTGCCACCTGCTGGCAACAGGAAGTCACATGTTTAATACTGTTGTGGATGCCCAGCAACATTTTAAAAATATCAACAAGTGTTAAATAGGGTAGCAACATGCTAGAAACATGTTAGCAACATTTAGCTAAGTGCTAAAGCATACTCTTAATGCAATGAAACAGGAAGTTACTGTAACTCAGGCATGCAATGTCCAATCAGCCCCAAACTTAATATGTTTGATAAGAGTCTTGGCCTGAATACATTTACATGCCAATATTTAGTTATAGTCATAGCGCCACCAGCTGGCAACAGCAAATTACTTGTTTTACACTAACTTAAGCATGCAATGTACAATTTGCACCAAACTTGACATGTTTGCCAATAGTCCTGGCCTGAAGACATCTAAAAGCCAATATTTTGTAATAGCGCCACCTGTTGGCAGCAGGATATGTCATGACTTACACTCAAGCATGCCATGTTCAAGCTTCACCAAACTTCATATGTTTGATAAAAGCACTGGCCTGAACACATCTGCATGCCAATATTCAGTTATAGGCATAGCGCCACCAGCTGGCAGAAGGAAGATTGGCACATATCAATGACTTTGACATATTCCTCCTACATTTTCTGTGTTAATAGCATAGTGCCCACCATTCGCCACCGATCGGCGGTGAGCCCGAGTGCGAGGGCCCTACCATCGCTGCTTGCAGCTTTAATTCTTCTTCTTCTTCTTCTCCAAAATGAAAATTCTTTTTGAGGGCCTAAACATGCCCGAAAACTCACGAAACTTTGCACACGCATCAGACCTGGCGAAAATTTACATCTGATATGGTTTTCAAAAGTGGGTGTGGCAAAATGGCTCGATAGCGCCACCTATAAAATTTCAACGGAGTGCGCCTCGAGCTACGTTTCACGTACATGTACGAAACTCGGTACACATATGTAACACACCAATACCTACAAAAAAGTCTCCTGGTGCAACATCCGAAACCCAACAGGAAGTCCGTTATATTGAATTTCCTGTACGATTTTTGTGCAGTTTTTGCCATTTTCAGGCCTCGTACTTTAACGAACTCCTCCTACAGTTTTTATCCGATCATCTTCAAATTTGCTGAGTGTCATCATAAGGCCTTTGCGATGTTAAATTGCGAAGCTTTAGAGTTTTCGTCGAAGGGCGTGTCCGTGGCGGCCGGACAAACTTTGATGTTTCGCCATGAAAAAGGAAGTTGCTATAACTCAGGCATACGATGTCCGATCTGCCTCAAACTTCACATGTTTGATGACAGTCCGGTCCTGAACACACGTCAGTGCCCATATTCAGTTATAGTCATAGCGCCACCTGCTGACAACAGGAAATGACATGTTTAACACTGTTACGGACTCCTAGAAACATATTGAAAAGCGTTAACAAGTCTTAAATAGGCTAGCAACATATTACAAACATGCTAAAACATGCTAGCAACACTTAGCTAAGAGCTAAAGCATGCTATTAATACAAATACAAAAGAAAATTGCTGTAACTCATGTATATAATGTTGAATCTGACCCAAACTTAATATTCAACATGCTACAAAAATATTAAAGCATGCTAGCAACACTTAGCTAATATGCTAAAGCATGCTAATAATACAATGAAACAGGAAGTTACTCTAACTCAGGCATACAATGTCCAATCAGCCCCAAACTTAACATGTTTGATAAGAATCCTGGCCTAAACACACGCCCATGCCCGTATTCAGTTATAGTCATAGCGCCACCAGCTGGTAACAGGAAGCCACATGTTTAATACTGTTGTGGATGCCTAGCAACATTTAAAAAAAATCAACAACTGTTAAACAGGGTAGCAACATGCTAGAAACATGCTATAACATGTTAGCAACATTTAGCTAAGTGCTAAAGCATACTCTTAATGCAATGAAACAGGAAGTTACTGTAACTCAGGCATGCAATGTCCAATCAGCCCCAAACTTCACATGTTTGATAACAGTCCTGGCCTGAAGATATCTACATGCCAATATTCAGTTATAGTTATAGCGCCACCTACTGTCAACAGGAAGTGACATGTTTAACACTGTGACACACTATTAGCAACACACTAAAAAAGCCATTGAGTGCTAAACTAGTTTAAAACGTACTCAAACATGCTAGCAACACTTACTTAGTGCTAAAGCATGTTGTTAAAGACATAAAACAGGAAGTTACTGTAACTCAGACATGCAATGTCCAATCAGCCCCAAACTTCACGTTTGATAAGACTCCTGGCCTGAAGATATATACATGCCCATATTCAGTTATAGTCACAGCGCCACCTGCTGACAACAGGAAGTGACGTTTAATGGTGTTACGGACTCCTAGCAACATAATAAAAAGCGTCAGCAAGTTTTAAATAGGCTAGCATCATGCTAGAATCATGTTAAAACATGCTAGCAACACTTAGCTGAGAGCTAAAGCATGATATTAATACAAAGAAAAATAAGTGTAACTCATGCATACAATGTCCAATCTGACCCAAGCTTAACCCTCTAAGCGCCAAAGTCGCAGAATTGCGACAAGACGTCATACCCATTGAAATAGACTGTAGTTCCTAATACGGTGTAATTTCTCATTTGTATTCCTAACCACTAGATGGCAGACATGTAGTACTTCGATTCTAGACCAAAATTACGTCTTGTTCCTGTTCAAAGTATTGGCGGAAATCATAGAGAAAGTGAGCGATCTTCATTGATGCGGAAGCAGTACAGTTCATTGCGTAAATAGAGTAAATTGTCAGATTTGTGAGGAGAAAAGCACCAAACGGCTGATAAAAAGTTGTACCGTGAAGATGTGTTGCAAATGTTATTTTCTGATTGTGACTCTGAAGGGGAATATTTGTCTTTTGGAAATGACGATCGGCCGTCTAATAGACGCGCATCTCGCGGTACATCTTTGCGGAGCAGTTGTGCTGCTGTGTAAGACGAGATTGTTCATGAAGCACAAACAAATAAAGCACAAACAAATGTTGCAAATGTTATTTGCCGATTCTCACTCTGAAGGGGAATGTTTGCCTTTTGGAAGTGACGATCGGCCGTCTAATAGACGCGCGTCTCCCGGTACATCTTTGCCTCGCAGTGGTGCCGCCGCGCACCACGAGAAAGTGTTTACGAAGCATAACCAGCGATCATTTAGTCCCTTTGCCCAAAAGGAATGGGGGTGGCAGGGGTGAATATGGTCATAGTGTACACAGGGGTATAGTAATATTCTAATAATTTAGTAATTTCTTCTGTTTTATTGTTGGTTTCCTCTATTCTCATCCATTTGATCATTTTACTACTATATAGTAGTGTAATATGTAATATTTTTGTTTTATTGTTGGTGTTCTCTTTTTTGATCATTTGGAATGAGGATAAAAAAATTAAAACATGCAAATAAGTTCAAACATCCATTTATTATCTTTTATTTCCTGAATATTACTTGTGAAATGATCAAACAGTTGGCTACTGTTCACATGCATTTTATTACTACATCGAATAGTAATATAGTAATAATTTAGTACTTTTTCCTGTTTTATTGTTGGTTTCCTCTTTCTGATTATTTGAAATAAGGATAAAAGACAAAAAATGAGCAAATAACTTCAAACATCCATTCATTATTTATTATTTCCTGAATATTACTATGAACTGATCAAACAGTTGGCTACTGTTCACATGCATTTTACTATATAGAATAGTAATAATTTAGTACTTTTTCCTGTTATATTGTTGGTATCCTCTTTTCTGATAATTTGGAATGAGGATAAAAGACAAAAAATGTGCAAATAAGTTCAAACATCCATTCAATATCTATTATTTCCTGAGTATTACTGTTGAACTAATCAAACATTAGGCTACGGTTCACGTGCATTTTACTATATAGTATAGTAATATAGTAATAATTGAGTAATTTTTCCTGTTTTATTGTTGGTTTTCTCTTTTCTGATCATTTGTAATGTGGATAAAAAGACAAAAAACTAAAAAACATCAATTCAATATCTACTATTTCCTAAATATTATGAATTTCAATAATGCCGCCCCCATGATGACGTCATAATATGCAAATTATATGAGAATATTTACACCCCACATCAACTTTTGGTGATGCCCAACATTTTTCTAATTTACAGTAGATCTCTATCTTTAAGCCCTTTCAAGCCACAAGCTTTTGAAATCTTGATGTCAAAATCCAGCATTTTTCAAAAAAAAAAACCTGGCGCCTAAAGGGTTAATATGTTTGATAAGAGTCCTGGCCTGAACACAAGCCCATGCCCATATTCAGTTATAGTCATAGTGCCACCTGCTGGCAACAGGAAGTCACATGTTTAATACTGTTGTGGATGCCCAGCAACATTTTAAAAATATCAACAAGTGTTAAATAGGGTAGCAACATGCTAGAAACATGTTAGCAACATTTAGCTAAGTGCTAAAGCATACTCAATGCAATGAAACAGGAAGTTACTGTAACTCAGGCATGCAATGTCCAATCAGCCCCAAACTTAATATGTTTGATAAGAGTCTTGGCCTGAATACATTTACATGCCAATATTTAGTTATAGTCATAGCGCCACCAGCTGGCAACAGCAAATTACTTGTTTTACGCTAACTTAAGCATGCAATGTACAATTTGCACCAAACTTGACATGTTTGCCAATAGTCCTGGCCTGAAGACATCTAAAAGCCAATATTTTGTAATAGCGCCACCTGTTGGCAGCAGGATATGTCATGACTTACACTCAAGCATGCCATGTTCAAGCTTCACCAAACTTCATATGTTTGATAAAAGCACTGGCCTGAACACATCTGCATGCCAATATTCAGTTATAGGCATAGCGCCACCAGCTGGCAGAAGGAAGATTGGCACATATCAATGACTTTTACATATTCCACCTACATTTTCTGTGTTAATAGCATAGTGCCCACCATTCGCCACCGATCGGCGGTGAGCCCGAGTGCGAGGGCCCTACCATCGCTGCTTGCAGCTTTAATTAGGGCCCGAGCACTACAGTGCGAGGACCCTATTGGAATTGCTCCGTTTATTAGGGCCCGAGCCCAAAAGGGCGAAGGCCCTATTGTTTTTCTAAGGATTATTATTATTATTTTTTTTTCAATGTTTTGGGGGATTTCGGGGCCCTTAACATACACGAAAACTCTTGAAAATTTGCACACACATTGGAACCTGCGGCCATCAGGGCCGGACAGACTTTGACATGGGGGGGGTCACCTGGGGGGGGCGTGGCACAGCGTTAAAAATTGCGACTTCTGAGGGACTCTGGAGCGCACACCAATTGATCTACAGTCACCAAAATTCATACACATATAGACCTCATCGGGCCGAACAACTTCCGTGCTCACAGTCCGTGCTTCACCAAACAGGAAGTCAGCTATTCAGGGATGTCTAAAAAGCGCATGCAATGGAATTTGAAATACTCCTCCTAGACCTTTCCACCGATGGCCACCAAACTCGGTCAGCATGATCTCAAGACATTGGGGACGCAAAATTGCCAGGGGAATTTTGATATCTCGAACGGTTTGGCCGTGGTGGGGCGACAAAGTTATGGCGAGAAATGAGAAACAGGAAGTGTCTAATAACTTTAACACACTTTGCCTGATTTTGACCAAACTTCAGCAGTTTGTTCATCTTATGATGCCGATCACAGAGATGTGACTATTAGGAGTCAAAGTTATAGCGCCACCAACTGGCAGCACAAAGCGCAACGTTTTCTAAATGCTTTTAAATCAACCTCTTAATTTTACTCAATTTGCTTCAAACTTCATCTCAATAATGTTGAAACACGGCCAATGAGAATCTGTGAATTGCATTATCGATAACTTTTATCATGTTGCCATGGCAACGTGTCAAACTTTAACTTTAGCTTTTTGTGTTTTGGAGCCACTTAAAATACTCAGAATTTCATGAAACTTCACACACACATCTGTATTAATGATATTTAGACACTGATAAAAGCCCATAAATGGGCGTGGAGCAGGCGCTCCATAGCGCCACCTTTTGACAAAAGTTGGGGGTTTAGTATGTCCTACAGTCACCAAACTCGGTACATATATTGATCTCATCAAGCCAGAAACATTTCTAATTTACACCCATTAGCTACGATCGACAGGAAGTCGGCTATTTTGATTTGAATGTGGATAATTGGAAAAATCAGGCTGTGGAATTTTATATACTTCTCTCGGGAAAACCAACCAATTCACACCAAACTTTTTTGTCATGATGCCAACATTCTGAAGATTCTAAATTGCGAGCAGATTTAGGATATCTTGAACGGTGTTGATGTGGTGATTGATTGAAATCGGAGTAAAAAATTATAGCCGTAATTTTATTATATCTTTAAAGTGCAGCATCCAAAGTCTTTGAAACTTTTTTCATACAGACTACTAGTCATTCTGATCAGACACCGTTCATTTCATAATTATACAAAGATCTATGAATTAATGAAAATTAAAAAACAAATCTGATCCCTCTCTGCTCTGCACTTATGTGTGTGCGTGGTAAGTGGGTGTGTGTTTTTTGAGTGTTAGGGTGAGAGTGGGGAGGGGGGATGGGTGGAAAGAGAGAGTCAGAGAGGAGGAGATAGAAGGGAATATTTAAACTCTTGGTTGTTTATTCATTAGGATGTGAATTAGGGCTGGGTATTGTGACCAATTTGGCAATTCGATTCGATTGTTATTTTTATGGTTTCGATTTGATTCAATTTGATTCGATATCGATTAGCTATCAATATTTCATTTAAAATGTTAGTTTTGCAGACATGGGATCCATATTTTGATATAAATGCTGGTAACTTAAAACTCCCCTACTTAAGTTTATTACTGAAATACACATCTACATTAATAATAGGGTGCACACAGTTGTTTATTTTAAACAACTTTTATTTTAAATGAATACTGTAACAAGAAGTCATAAATATGTGCATCCAATGTACACCATGTAAACAAACTGCAAAATGCACATTACTGTAAAAAAATAAAAAGACTAAATGTGCAACAGTGAAATCTATTAAGAACTTCAAACATGTTAAAGAATTTTTTTTTTTTTCTAAATTCAAATCAGGCCCATCATAAAGCCCTTGTCTGCATATACAAAACATTCTAACTGTCCATAAAACTAACTGTTCTTAACTACAGCCTAATAATTTTTGATCACCAGATTTTTTTTGCAAAAAATTTACACCCATTAGCTTCGACCAACAGGAAGTCAGCTATTTTGATTTGAATGTGGATTTTTGGACAAATATAGCTGTGAATAAATTCATATCACTCATAGCAGAATCAGACAGTGCACACCAAACTTTGTCAACATGATGCCAAGATACTGAAGATGTTAAAATGTGAACGGCTTTGGGATATCTTGAACGGTGTTGATGTGGTGATTTATGAAAGTAACAGTAAAAAAGATGGAGAGTTATTTCCATATATCTTTAAATTGCATTATTCTAACTCATCAAAACTTTTTACATATAAAGAACAAGAAATTCTTAGGAAATACGTGTAGTTTCAAAATGTTATCATGCTCAGAGGCCCCAAAAACATTAAAAGTGTCATATAAATTTGTCAGATTAAAGCTCTAGTACCAGGGATGAACAGTAGAGGTCCTCATAAGATAAGGAATCGTTTGAACTATAATGCTATTTAGCTCATTGTCAGTGTATAAGAATGAAAGTAATCCATAGAATCAGTTGATATATACTGTACTGTCAGTGTACTTTTACATAATTAATTTGTATAGGTGCTTAAAGAGCATTAAAATCTTTTTTTAATCTTTTAAGGAAAAATTATATGATTTATATACATATATACAATCTCACTGATAGAATAAAAAATCTTATAAGTATGACACTATACTGCTCAGTTCACCTAATTAGAATGAGAAACAAATACATCAACTAAGTTAATATGTATTTATGTTTAATATATTTGTTTATAATTATTTCACAGATGCTTATAGATCATTAAAATAATATTTAAAAATGGTTGTAGATCATAAAACATGGTAACTATTTAAAATAGGGTCTCTTTTGTTAACAATGGTTAATGAACTAACACACGAACAACGAACAATATATTTGTACTCGATTTTCTTCAAACTTCATCAGAATAATGTAAAAACACGGCCGAGTCTGTAAAGGTGTCCCTGATGCATCAAATGCTGTTGCCATGGCAAATAAATAAAAATACAAAATACATTCAAATATTTGTTTCCTGTGTTTTTGAGGCAGATAGCGTGCCTAGAATTTCATTTTCCATTTTCAATTTTCAATGATTCATTATATATTTAAAGTGCAGCATCCTAACTCTTTGAAACTTTTTTCAAACAAATAACTATTCATTCTGATTAAACACAGTTCATTTCATAATTATACAAAACTCCACGAATTAAAGAAAATTAAAAAACATATCTGATCTCACTCTGCTCTGCACTCTATGTGTGTGTTTGTGTGGTAAGTGGCTGAGTGTAAGGAGGGGGGATGGGTGGTAAGAGAAAGAGTCAGACAGGAGGAGAGACAGTTAGGGTTAGTCCAAAGGGTTACTGTGAATGCATGTGCCAACTGGGCACCATTTTCCTGATGCTATCGGGATGGCGACTGCCAGACGGCGAGGGCCCGGTCAACGCTGCTTGCAGCTTTAATTCTTCTTCTTCTTCTTCTTCTCCAAAATGAAAAGTCTTTTTGAGGGCCTAAACATGCCCGAAAACTCACGAAACTTTGCACATGCATCAGACCTGGCGAAAATTTACATCTGATATGGTTTTAAAAAGTGGGTGTGGCAAAATGGCTCGATAGCGCCACCTATAAAATTTCAACGGAGTGCGCCTCGAGCTACGTTTCACGTACATGTACGAAACTCGGTACACATATGTAACACACCAATACCTACAAAAAAGTCTCCTGGTGCAACATCCGAAACCCAACAGGAAGTCCATTATATTGAATTTCCTGTACGATTTTTGTGCAGTTTTTGCCATTTTCAGGCCTCGTACTTTAACGAACTCCTCCTACAGTTTTTATCCGATCATCTTCAAATTT
Organism: Garra rufa; assembly: GCF_049309525.1. Lineage (NCBI taxonomy): Eukaryota > Metazoa > Chordata > Actinopteri > Cypriniformes > Cyprinidae > Garra > Garra rufa. The sequence continues at coordinate 1,232,076 of NW_027394279.1, read as the reverse complement.
GCTGAGTATCATCATAAGGCCTTTGCGATGTTAAATTGCGAAGCTTTAGAGTTTTCGTCGATGGGCGTGTCCGTGGCGGCCTGACAAACTTTGATGTTTTGCCATGAAAAAGGAAGTTGCTATAACTCAGGCATACGATGTCCGATCTGCCTCAAACTTCACATGTTTGATGACAGTCCGGTCCTGAACACATGTCAGTGCCCAAATTCAGTTATAGTCATAGCGCCACCTGCTGACAACAGGAAATGACATGTTTAACACTGTTACGGACTCTTAGCAACATATTGAAAAGCGTTAACAAGTCGTAAATAGGCTAGCAACATGCTACAAACATGCTAAAACATGCTAGCAACACTTAGCTAAGAGCTAAAGCATGCTATTAATACAAATACAAAAGGAAATTGCTGTAACTCATGTATATACTGTTGAATCTGACCCAAACTTAATATTCAACATGCTACAAAAATAATAAAGCATGCTAGCAACACTTAGCTAATATGCTAAAGCATGCTAATAATACAATAAAACAGGAATTTACTCTAACTCAGGCATACCATGTCCAATCAGCCCCAAACTTAACATGTTTGATAAGAATCCTGGCCTAAACACACGCCCATGCCTGTATTCAGTTATAGTCATAGCGCCACCAGCTGGTAACAGGAAGCCATATGTTTAATACTGTTGTGGATGACTAGCAACATTTTAAAAAAAATTCAACAACTGTTAAAAAGGGTAGAAACATGCTAGAAACATGCTATAACATGTTAGCAACATTTAGCTAAGTGCTAAAGCATGCTCTTAATGCAATGAAACAGGAAGTTACTGTAACTCAGGCATGCAATGTCCAATCAGCCCCAAACTTCACATGTTTGATAACAGTCGTGACCTGAAGATGTCTACATGCCAATATTCAGTTATAGTTATAGCGCCACCTACTGTCAACAGGAAGTGGCATGTTTAACACTGTGACACACTATTAGCAACACACTAAAAAAGCCATTGAGTGCTAAACTAGTTCAAAACGTACTCAAACATGCTAGCAACACTTACTTAGTGCTAAAGCATGTTGTTAAAGACATAAAACAGGAAGTTACTGTAACTCAGGCATGCAATGTCCAATCAGCCCCAAACTTCACATGTTTGATAAGCCTCCTGGCCTGAAGATATATACATGCCCATATTCAGTTATAGTCACAGCGCCACCTGCTGACAACAGGAAGTGATGTTTAATGGTGTTACGGACTCCTAGCAACATATTAAAAAGCTTTAGCAAGTTTTAAATAGGCTAGCATCATGTTAGAATCATGTTAAAACATGCTAGCAACACTTAGCTAAGAGCTAAAGCATGATATTAATACAAAGAAAAATAAGTGTAACTCATGCATACAATGTCCAATCTGACCCAAGCTTAATATGTTTGATAAGAGTCCTGGTCTGAACACAAGCCCATGCCCATATTCAGTTATAGTCATAGTGCCACCTGCTGGCAATAGGAAGTCACATGTTTAATACTGTTGTGGATGCCAAGCAACATTTTAAAAATATCAACAAGTGTTAAATAGGGTAGCAACATGCTAGAAACATGTTAGCAACATTTAGCTAAGTGCTAAAGCATACTCTTAAAGCAATGAAACAGGAAGTTACTGTAACTCAGGCATGCAATGTCCAATCAGCCCCAAACTTAATATGTTTGATAAGAGTCCTGGCCTGAATACATTTACATGCCAGTATTTAGTTATAGTCATAGCGCCACCAGCTGGCAACAGCAAATTACTTGTTTTACACTAACTTAAGCATGCAATGTACAATTTGCACCAAACTTGACATGATTGCCAATAGTCCTGGCCTGAAGACATCTAAAAGCCAATATTTCTTAATAGCGCCACCTGTTGGCAGCAGGATATGTCATGACTTACACTCAAGCATGCCATGTTCAAGCTTCACCAAACTTCATATGTTTCATGAAAGCACTGGCCTGAACACATCTGCATGCCAATATTCAGTTATAGGCATAGCGCCACCAGCTGGCAGCAGGAAGATTGGCACATATCAATGACTTTGACATATTCCTCCTACATTTACTGTGCTAATAGCATAGTGCCCACCATTCGCCACCGATCAGCGGTGAGCCCGAGTGCGAGGGCCCTACCATCGCTGCTTGCAGCTTTAATTAGGGCCCGAGCACCGATGGTGTGAGGACCCTATTGGATCTGCTTCGTTTATTATTATTATTATTATTATTCTTCTCCGGAATGAATCGCATTTTTGAGGGCCTAAACATACCCGAAAACTCATGAAACTTTGCACACACATCAAACCTGGCGAAAATGGATGTCTGATATGGGTTTCAGAGATGGGTGTGGCAAAACGGCTCGATAGCGCCACCTTTACACGTTCCGCGGTGTGCGCTTTCAGCTATGATTCACGTACATGCATGAAAATCGGTACACACATGTAACTCACCAATACCTACAAAAAAGCCTCCTGGGACAAAATCCGAAACCCAACAGGAAGTCGGTTATTATTAATTTTCTTAGCAAAATTTGTGTCATTTTTGCCATTTTCAGGCATCATACTTGAACGAACTCCTCCTAGAGATTTACTCCGATCAACAGCAAATTTGGTGAGTCTAATCTAAAGCCCTTTGTGACATTAAATTGTGAAGATCTAGAGTTTTCATCGGAGGGCGTGTCTGTGGCGGCCTAGCAAATTTCGATGTTTCGCCATGAAAAAGGAAGTTGCTATAACTTAGGCATAAAATGTCCGATCTGTCCCAAACTTCACGTGTGTGATAACACTCCTGACCTGATGACATCTACATGCCCATATTCAGTTATAGTCATAGCGCCACCTGCAGGCAACAGGAAGTGTCATGCTGTACTATAAAACCAACTCCTCCTAGAGATTTATACAGATCAACACCAAAATCGGTCAGTCTAATATAAAGGCCTTAGCGATGTTTAATTGTAAAGATCTTGAGTTTTCGGTAAAGGGCGTGTCCGTGGCGGCCTGACAAATTTCGAGGTCTCGCCATGGATATAAAACTTGTTATAACTCAGCCATAAAATGCCCGATTTGCCTCAAACTTCACATATTCGATAAGAGTCCTGGCCTGAACACATCTGAAGGCCAATATTCTATTATAATCACAGCGCCACCTGTTGGCAACAGGAAATGACTTGTATCAAACTCCTCCTAGAGATTTAATGATATCAACATTATATTTGGTCAGTCTGATCTAGAGGCCTTAGAGATGTTAAATTGCGAAGATCTTGAGTTTTCGTTAAAGGGCGTGTCCGTGGCGGCGTGACAAAGTTTGATGTTTCGCCATGGACATAGAAGTTGTTATAACTCAGCCATAAAATGTCCGATCTGCCTCAAACTTCACAGGTTTGGTAAGAGTCCTGGCCTGAAGACACCTAAAGGCCAATATTCAGATATTATCATAGCGCCACCTGTTGGCAGCAGGATATATCATATATTTCACTAACTCAAACATACCAAGGTCAATCTGCACCAAACTTCATATGTTTGATGAAAGTGGTGGCCTGAACACATCTACATGCCAATAATCAGTTATAGGCATAGCGCCACCAGCTGGCAGCAGGAAATTTGGCACATTTAAGTGACTTTGACATTATCTCCCATTTTTACTGTATTAAAAGCATACTACCCACCATTTGCTGTGTTACTAAGCCACCGGTCGGCGGTGAGCCCGTGTGCGAGGGCCCGTTCATCGCTGCTTGCAGCTTTAATTATTATTATTATTCTTCTCCAAAATGAATCGCATTTTTGAGGGCTTAGACATACCCGAAAACTCATGAAACTTCGCACACACATCAGACCTGGCGAAAATTTACGTCTGGTATGGGTTGCAGAAGTGGGTGTGGCAAAATGGCTCGATAGCGCCACCTTTACACGTTCCGCGGTGTGCGCTTTCAGTTGTGATTCACGTACATGCACGAAAATCGGTACACACATCTAGCTCACCAATACCTACAAAAAAGCCTCTTGGAGCAAAATTTGACACCCAACAGGAAGTCAGTTATTTTTAATTTTCTTAGGAAAATTTGTGTAATTTTTGCCATTTTCAGGCGTTATACTTGAACGAACTCCTCCTAGAGATTTATTCGGATCAACGGCAAATTTGGTGAGTCTAATCTAAAGCCCTTTGTGACGTTAAATTGCGAAGATCTAGAGTTTTCATCGGAGGGCGTGTCCGTGGCGGTCTGGCAAATTTCGATGCTTCGCCATGAAAAAGGAAGTTGCTATAACTCAGGCATAAAATGCCCGATCTGCCCCAAACTTCAAATGTGTGATAACACTCCTGACCTGATGACATCTACATGTCCATATTCAGTTTTACTCATAGCGCCACCTGCTGGCAACAGGAAGTGTCATGCTGTACTCTACAAACAACTCCTCCTAGAGATTTATGCAGATCAACACCAAAATCGGTCAGTCTAATATAAAGGCCTTAGTGATGTTAAATTGTGAAGATCTTGAGTTTTCGGTAAAGGGCGTGTCCGTGGCGGCCTGACAAATTTCGAGGTCTTGCCATGGATATAAAACTTGTTATAACTCAGCCATAAAATGTCCGATTTGCCTCAAACTTCACATATTCGATAAGAGTCCTGGCCTGAATACACATGAAGGCCAATATTCTATTATAATCACAGCGCCACCTGTTGGCAAAAGGAAATTACTTGTATCAAACTCCTCCTTGAGATTTAATGATATCAACATTATATTTGGTCAGTCTGATCTAGAGGCCTTAGAGATGTTAAATTGCGAAGATCTTGAGTTTTCGTTAAAGGGCGTGTCTGTGGCTGCATGACAAAGTTTGATGTTTCGCCATGGACATAGAAGTTGTTATAACTCAGCCATAAAATGTCCGATCTGCCTCAAACTTCACAGGTTTGGTGAGAGTCCTGGCCTGAAGACACCTAAAGACCAATATTCAGATATTATCATAGCGCCACCTGTTGGCAGCAGGATATATCATATCTTTCACTAACTCAAACATACCAAGGTCAATCTGCACCAAACTTCATATGTTTGATGAAAGTGGTGGCCTGAACACATCTACATGTCAATAATCAGTTATAGGCATAGCGCCACCAGCTGGCAGCAGGATATTTGGCACATTTAAGTGACATTGACATATTTCTCCTATTTTTACTGTATTAAAAGCATACTACCCACCATTTGCTATGTTCCTAAAGCCACCGGTCGGCGGTGAGCCCGTGTGCGAGGGCCCGTTCATCGCTGCTTGCAGCTTTAATTAGGGCCCGAGCACTACAGTGCGAGGACCCTATTGGAATTGCTCCGTTTATTATTATTCTTCTTCTTCTTCTTCTTCTCCAAAATGAAAAGTCTTTTTGAGGACCTAAACATGCCCGAAAACTCACGAAACTTTGCACACGCATCAGACCTGGCGAAAATTTACATCTGATATGGTTTTCAAAAGTGGATTTGGCAAAATGGCTCGATAGCGCCACCTATAAAATTTCAACGGAGTGCCCCTCGAGCTACGTTTCACGTACATGTACGAAACTCGGTACACATATGTAACACACAAATACCTACAAAAAAGTCTCCTGGTGGAACATCCGAAACCCAACAGGAAGTCCGTTATATTGAATTTCCTGTACGATTTTTGTGCAGTTTTTGCCATTTTCAGGCCTCATACTTTAACGAACTCCTCCTACAGTTTTTATCCGATCATCTTCAAATTTGCTGAGTGTCATCATAAGGCCTTTGCGATGTTAAATTGCGAAGCTTTAGAGTTTTCGTCGAAGGGCGTGTCCGTGGCGGCCGGACAAACTTTGATGTTTCGCCATGAAAAAGGAAGTTGCTATAACTCAGGCATACGATGTCCGATCTGCCTCAAACTTCACATGTTTGATGACAGTCCGGTCCTGAACACACATCAGTGCCCATATTCAGTTATAGTCATAGCGCCACCTGCTGACAACAGGAAATGACATGTTTAACACTGTTACGGACTCCTAGAAACATATTGAAAAGCGTTAACAAGTCTTAAATAGGCTAGCAACATGCTACAAACATGCTAAAACATGCTAGCAACACTTAGCTAAGAGCTAAAGCATGCTATTAATACAAATACAAAAGGAAATTGCTGTAACTCATGTATATAATGTTGAATCTGACCCAAACTTAATATTCAACATGCTACAAAAATAATAAAGCATGCTAGCAACACTTAGCTAATATGCTAAAGCATGCTAATAATACAATGAAACAGGAAGTTACTCTAACTCAGGCATACAATGTCCAATAAGCCCCAAACTTAACATGTTTGATAAGAATCCTGGCCTAAACACACGCCCATGCCCGTATTCAGTTATAGTCATAGCGCCACCAGCTGGTAACAGGAAGCCACATGTTTAATACTGTTGTGGATGCCTAGCAACATTTTTAAAAAATTCAACTACTGTTAAACAGGGTAGCAACATGCTAGAAACATGCTATAACATGTTAGCAACATTTAGCTAAGTGCTAAAGCATACTCTTAATGCAATGAAACAGGAAGTTACTGTAACTCAGGCATGCAATGTCCAATCAGCCCCAAACTTCACATGTTTGATAACAGTCCTGGCCTGAAGATATCTACATGGCAATATTCAGTTATAGTTATAGCGCCACCTACTGTCAACAGGAAGTGACATGTTTAACACTGTGACACACTATTAGCAACACACTAAAAAAGCCATTGAGTGCTAAACTAGTTTAAAACGTACTCAAACATGCTAGCAACACTTACTTAGTGCTAAAGCATGTTGTTAAAGACATAAAACAGGAAGTTACTGTAACTCAGACATGCAATGTCCAATCAGCCCCAAACTTCACGTTTGATAAGACTCCTGGCCTGAAGATATATACATGCAGTTATAGTCACAGCGCCACCTGCTGACAACAGGAAGTGACGTTTAATGTTGTTACGGACTCCTAGCAACATAATAAAAAGCGTCAGCAAGTTTTAAATAGGCTAGCATCATGCTAGAATCATGTTAAAACATGCTAGCAACACTTAGCTGAGAGCTAAAGCAGGATATTAATACAAAGAAAAATAAGTGTAACTCATGCACACAATGTCCAATCTCACCCAAGCTTAATATGTTTGATAAGAGTCCTGGTCTGAACACAAGCCCATGCCCATATTCAGTTATAGTGATAGTGCCACCTGCTGGCAACAGGAAGTCACATGTTTAATACTGTTGTGGATGCCAAGCAACATTTTAAAAATATCAACAAGTGTTAAATAGGGTAGCAACATGCTAGAAACATGCTATAACATGTTAGCAAACATTTAGCTAAGTGCTAAAGCATGCTCTTAATGCAATGAAACAGGAAGTTACTGTAACCCAGGCATGCAATGTCCAATCAGCCCCAAACTTCACATGTTTGATAAGAGTCCTGGCCTGAAGATATATACATGCCCATATTCAGCTATAGTCATAGCGCCACCAGCTGGTAATAGGAAGCCACATGTTTAATACTGTTGTGGATGCCTAGCAACATTTTAAAAATATCAACAAGTGTTAAAATAGGATAGCAACATGTTAGAAACATGTTAGCAACATTTAGCTACGTGCTAAAGCATACTCTTAATGCAATGAAACAGGAAGTTACTGTAACTCAGGCATGCAATGTCCAATCAGCCCCAAACTTCACATGTTTGATAACAGTCCTGGCCTGAAGATATCTACATGCCAATATTCAGTTATAGTTATAGCGCCACCTACTGTCAACAGGAAGTGACATGTTTAACACTGTGACACACTATTAGCAACACACTAAAAAAGCCATGGAGCGCTAAACTAGTTTAAAACGTACTCAAACATGCTAGCAACACTGACTTAGTGCTAAAGCATGTTGTTAAAGACATAAAACAGGAAGTTACTGTAACTCAGACATGCAATGTCCAATCAGCCCCAAACTTCACGTTTGATAAGAGTCCTGGCCTGAAGATATATACATGCCCATATTCAGTTATAGTCACAGCGCCACCTGCTGACAACAGGAAGTGACGTTTAATGGTGTTACGGACTCCTAGCAACATAATAAAAAGCGTCAGCAAGTTTTAAATAGGCTAGCATCATGCTAGAATCATGTTAAAACATGCTAGCAACACTTAGCTGAGAGCTAAAGCATGATATTAATACAAAGAAAAATAAGTGTAACTCATGCATACAATGTCCAATCTGACCCAAGCTTAATATGTTTGATAAGAGTCCTGGTCTGAACACAAGCCCATGCCCATATTCAGTTATAGTAATAGTGCCACCTGCTGGCAACAGGAAGTCACATGTTTAATACTGTTGTGGATGCCCAGCAACATTTTAAAAATATCAACAAGTGTTAAATAGGGTAGCAACATGCTATAACATGTTAGCAACATTTAGCTAAGTGCTAAAGCATACTCTTAATGCAATGAAACAGGAAGTTACTGTAACTCAGGCATGCAATGTCCAATCAGCCCCAAACTTCACATGTTTGATAACAGTCCTGGCCTGAAGATATCTACATGCCAATATTCAGTTATAGTTATAGCGCCACCTACTGTCAACAGGAAGTGACATGTTTAACACTGTGACACACAATTAACAACACACTAAAAAAGCCATTGAGTGCTAAACTAGTTTAAAACGTACTCAAACATGCTAGCAACACTTACTTAGTGCTAAAGCATGTTGTTAAAGACATAAAACAGGAAGTTACTGTAACTCAGGCATGCAATGTCTAATCAGCCCCAAACTTCACATGTTTGATAAGACTCCTGGCCTGAAGATTTATACATGCCCATATTCAGTTATAGTCACAGCGCCACCTTCTGACAACAGGAAGTGTCGTTTAAAGGTGTTACGGACTCCTAGCAACATATTAAAAAGCGTTAGCAAGTTTTAAATAGGCTAGCATCATGCTAGAATCATGTTAAAACATGCTAGCAACACTTAGCTAAGAGCTAAAGCATGATATTAATACAAAGAAAAATAAGTGTAACTCATGCATACAATGTCCAATCTGACCCAAGCTTAATATGTTTGATAAGAGTCCTGGTCTGAACACAAGCCCATGCCCATATTCAGTTATAGTCATAGTGCCACCTACTGGCAACAGGAAGTCACATGTTTAATACTGTTGTGGATGCCAAGCAACATCTTAAAAATATCAACAAGTGTTAAATAGGGTAGCAACATGCTAGAAACATGTTAGCAACATTTAGCTAAGTGCTAAAGCATACTCTTAATGCAATGAAACAGGAAGTTACTGTAACTCAGGCATGCAATGTCCAATCAGCCCCAAACTTAATATGTTTGATAAGAGTCCTGGCCTGAATACATTTACATGCCAGTATTTAGTTATAGTCATAGCGCCACCAGCTGGCAACAGCAAATTACTTGTTTTACACTAACTTAAGCATGCAATGTACAATTTGCACCAAACTTGACATGTTTGCCAATAGTCCTGGCCTGAACACATCTGCATGCCAATATTCAGTTATAGGCATAGCGCGACCAGCTGGCAGCAGGAAGATTGGCACATATCAATGACTTTGACATATTCCTCCTACATTTACTGTGTTAATAGCATAGTGCCCACCATTCGCCACCGATCGGCGGTGAGCCTGAGTGCGAGGGCCCTACCATCGCTGCTTGCAGCTTTAATTATTCTTCTTCTTCTTCTTCTCCAAAATGAAAAGTCTTTTTGAGGGCCTAAACATGCCCGAAAACTCACGAAACTTTGCACACGCATCAGACCTGGCGAAAATTTACATCTGATATGGTTTTCAAAAGTGGGTGTGGCAAAATGGCTCGATAGCGCCACCTATAAAATTTCAACGGAGTGCGCCTCGAGCTACGTTTCACGTACATGTACGAAACTCGGTACACATGTGTAACACACCAATACCTACAAAAAAGTCTCCTGGTGCAACATCCGAAACCCAACAGGAAGTCCGTTATATTGAATTTCCTGTACGATTTTTGTGCAGTTTTTGCCATTTTCAGGCCTCGTACTTTAACGAACTCCTCCTACAGTTTTTATCCGATCATCTTCAAATTTGCTGAGTATCATCATAAGGCCTTTGCGATGTTAAATTGCGAAGCTTTAGAGTTTTCGTCGATGGGCGTGTCCGTGGCGGCCTGACAAACTTTGATGTTTTGCCATGAAAAAGGAAGTTGCTATAACTCAGGCATACGATGTCCGATCTGCCTCAAACTTCACATGTTTGATGACAGTCCGGTCCTGAACACATGTCAGTGCCCAAATTCAGTTATAGTCATAGCGCCACCTGCTGACAACAGGAAATGACATGTTTAACACTGTTACGGACTCTTAGCAACATATTGAAAAGCGTTAACAAGTCGTAAATAGGCTAGCAACATGCTACAAACATGCTAAAACATGCTAGCAACACTTAGCTAAGAGCTAAAGCATGCTATTAATACAAATACAAAAGGAAATTGCTGTAACTCATGTATATACTGTTGAATCTGACCCAAACTTAATATTCAACATGCTACAAAAATAATAAAGCATGCTAGCAACACTTAGCTAATATGCTAAAGCATGCTAATAATACAATAAAACAGGAAGTTACTCTAACTCAGGCATACCATGTCCAATCAGCCCCAAACTTAACATGTTTGATAAGAATCCTGGCCTAAACACACGCCCATGCCTGTATTCAGTTATAGTCATAGCGCCACCAGCTGGTAACAGGAAGCCATATGTTTAATACTGTTGTGGATGACTAGCAACATTTTAAAAAAAATTCAACAACTGTTAAAAAGGGTAGAAACATGCTAGAAACATGCTATAACATGTTAGCAACATTTAGCTAAGTGCTAAAGCATGCTCTTAATGCAATGAAACAGGAAGTTACTGTAACTCAGGCATGCAATGTCCAATCAGCCCCAAACTTCACATGTTTGATAAAAGTCGTGACCTGAAGATGTCTACATGCCAATATTCAGTTATAGTTATAGCGCCACCTACTGTCAACAGGAAGTGGCATGTTTAACACTGTGACACACTATTAGCAACACACTAAAAAAGCCATTGAGTGCTAAACTAGTTCAAAACGTACTCAAACATGCTAGCAACACTTACTTAGTGCTAAAGCATGTTGTTAAAGACATAAAACAGGAAGTTACTGTAACTCAGGCATGCAATGTCCAATCAGCCCCAAACTTCACATGTTTGATAAGCCTCCTGGCCTGAAGATATATACATGCCCATATTCAGTTATAGTCACAGCGCCACCTGCTGACAACAGGAAGTGATGTTTAATGGTGTTACGGACTCCTAGCAACATATTAAAAAGCTTTAGCAAGTTTTAAATAGGCTAGCATCGTGTTAGAATCATGTTAAAACATGCTAGCAACACTTAGCTAAGAGCTAAAGCATGATATTAATACAAAGAAAAATAAGTGTAACTCATGCATACAATGTCCAATCTGACCCAAGCTTAATATGTTTGATAAGAGTCCTGGTCTGAACACAAGCCCAAGCCCATATTCAGTTATAGTCATAGTGCCACCTGCTGGCAATAGGAAGTCACATGTTTAATACTGTTGTGGATGCCAAGCAACATTTTAAAAATATCAACAAGTGTTAAATAGGGTAGCAACATGCTAGAAACATGTTAGCAACATTTAGCTAAGTGCTAAAGCATACTCTTAATGCAATGAAACAGGAAGTTATTGTAACTCAGGCATGCAATGTCCAATCAGCCCCAAACTTAATATGTTTGATAAGAGTCTTGGCCTGAATACATTTACATGCCAATATTCAGTTATAGTCATAGCGCCACCAGCTGGCAGAAGGAAGATTGGCACATATCAATGACTTTGACATATTCCTCCTACATTTTCTGTGTTAATAGCATAGTGCCCACCATTCGCCACCGATCGGCGGTGAGCCCGAGTGCGAGGGTCCTACCATCGCTGCTTGCAGCTTTAATTATTATTATTATTTATTTTTATTTTTTTTCAATGTTTTGGGGGATTTCGGGGACCTTAACATACACGAAAACTCTTGAAACTTTGCACACACATTGGAACCTACGGCCATCAGGGCCGGACAGACTTTGACATGGGGGGGGTCACCTGGGGGGGGCGTGGCACAGCGTTAAAAATTGCGACTTTTGAAGGGCTCTGGAGCGCACAACGGTTGACCTACAGTCACCAAAATTCATACACATATAGACCTCATCGGGCCGAACAAATTTCACACTCATAGTCTGTGCTTCGCCAAACAGGAAGTTGGCTATTCAGGGATGTCTAAAAAGTGCATGCAATGGAATTTGAAATACTCCTACTAGGCCTTTCCACCGATGGCCACCAAACTCGGTCAGCATGATCTCAAGACATTGGGGATGCAAAATTGCCAGGGGATTTTTGATATCTCGAACGGTTTGACTGTGACGGGGCGACAAATTTATGGCGAGAAATGAGAAACAGGAAGTGCCTAATAACTTTGACATACTTTGTCTGATTTTGACCAACCTTCAGCAGTTTGTTCGTCGTCTGATGCCGATCACAGAGATGTGACTATTATGAGTCAAAGTTATAGCGCCACCAACTGGCAGCAGAAAGCGTGACGTTTTTGAAACGCTTTAAACTCAGCCTCTTAATTTTACTCAATTTGCTTCAAACTTCATCACAATAATGTCAAAACACGACCGATAAGAATCTGTGAAGGGCGTTATCCATAACTTTTATCATGTTGCCATGGCAACGTGTCAAACTTTAACTTTAGTTTTTTGTGTTTTTGAGCCACTTAAAATGCTTAGAATTTCATGAAACTCAACACACACATCTGTATTAATGACAGTTAAACACTGATAAAAGCCCATAAATGGGCGTGGAGCAGGCGCTCCATAGCGCCACCTTTTGACAAAGGTTGGGGGGTTACTTTGTCCTACAGTCACCAAACTCGGTACATATATTGGACTCATCAAGCCGGACAACTTTCTAATTTACACCCATTAGCTATGACCAACAGGAAGTCAGCTATTTTTATTTAAATATGGATTTTTGGAAAAATCAAGCTGTGGAATTTGAAATACTCCTCCTAGACCTTTCCACCGAAGGCCACCAAACTCGGTCAGTATGATCTCAAGATATTGGGAATGTAAAATTGCCAGGGGATTTTTGGTATCTCGAACGGTTTGGCCGTGGCAGGGCGACAAATTATGGCGAGAAATGAGAAACAGGAAATGTCTAATAATTTTGACACACTTTATCTGATTTTGACCAAACTTTAGCAGTTTGTTCGTCGTATGATACCGATCACAGAGATGTGACTATTATGAGTCAAAGTTATAGCGCCACCAACTGGCAGCAGGAAGTGTGTTGCTTGCAAAACGCTTTTAAATCAACCTCTTAATTTTACTCAATTTGCTTCAAACTTCATCAGAATAATATCAAAACACGGCCGATGAGAATCTGTGAAGGGGTCCTTGATACATCAAACGCTGTTGCCATGGCAACGTGTCAAACTTTAACATTTGTTTCCTGTGTTTGTAAATATAGCTGTGAATAAATTCATATTACTCATAGCAGAATCAGACAGTTCACACCAAACTTTGTCAACATGATGCCAAGATACTGAAGATGTTAAATTGTGAACGGCTTTGGGACATCTTGAACGGTGTTGATGTGGTGATTTATGAAAGTAACAATAAAAAAGATGAAGAGTTATTTTCATATATCTTTAAATTGCATTATTCTAACTCATCAAAACTTTTTACATATAAAGAACAAGAAATTCTTAGGAAATACGTGTAGTTTCAAAATGTTATCATGCTCAGAGGCCCCAAAAACATTAAAAGTGTCATATAAATTTGTCAGATTAAAGCTCTAATACCAGGGAAGAACACTAGAGGTCCTCATAAAATAAGGAATCGTTTGACCTCTAATGCTATTTAGCTCATTGTCAGTGTATAGGAATGACAATAATCCATAGAATCAGTTGATACGTACTGTACTGTCAGTGTACATAATTGTTTTGTATAGGTGCTTAAAGAGCATTAAAATCTTTTTTTAATCTTTTAAGGAAAATTTATATGATTTATATACATATATATACTCTCACTGATAGAACAAAAAATCTTATAAGTATGACACTATACTGTTCAGTTCACTTAATTAGAATGAGAAACAAATACATCAACTAAGTTAATATGTATTTATTTTTAATATATTTGTTTATAATTATTTCACAGATGCTTATAGATCATTAAAATAATATTTAAAAATGGTTGTAGATCATAAAACATGGTAACTATTTAAAATAGGGTCTCTTTTGTTAACAATGGTTAATGAACTTACAAACACGAACGAACAATGAACAATTTATTTGTACTCGATTTTCTTCAAACTTCATCAGAATAATGTAAAAACACGGCCGATGAGAGTCTGTAAAGGCGTCCCTGATGCATCAAATGCTGTTGCCATGGCAAATAAATAAAAATAAAAAATACATTCAAATATTTGTTTCCTGTGTTTTTGAGGCAGATAGCATGCTTAGAATTTCATTTTCCATTTTCAATTTTCAATGATTTATTATATATTTAAAGTGCAGCATCCTAACTCTTTGAAACTTTTTTCATACAAATAACTATTCATTCTGATCAAACACAGTTCATTTCATAATTATACAAAACTCCACGAATGAAAGAAAATTAAAAAAACATCTGATCTCACTCTGCTCTGCACTCTATGTGTGTGTTTGTGTGGTAAGTGGCTGAGTGTAAGGAGGGGGGATAGGTGGTAAGAGAAAGAGTCAGAGAGGAGGAGAGACAGTTAGGGTTAGTCCAAAGGGTTACTGTGAATGCATGTGCCAACTGGGCACCGTTTTCCTGATGCTATCGGGATGACGACTGCACAGACGGCGAGGGCCCGGTAATCGCTGCTTGCAGCTTTAATTTTTTATTTATTTTTTCAACCGTTGGGGCACTTTTGGGGGCCTTAACATACTCAAAAACTCTTGAAAATTTGCACACACATTGGAATCTGCCGTCGTCCGGACACCACAGAGGCTGGGACCCGGGCGTGGTTTAGGGCCTCTACAGCGCCCCCTGGAACACAGTTTGAAACTTGATGTACTGCGCACACATACTTGCACGTATTGATATGAAACTCGGTACACATATAGAACTCATCGAGCTGAACAACTTTTGTACTCTATGTCATAGGCTCCACGCAACAGGAAGTGAGATATTTAGGGCTGTTTAAAAAGTGCATGCTCTGGAATTTAACGTACTCCTCCCAGGATTTCCATAGGATTGTCACCAAACTCGGTCAGCATGATCTCAAGACATTGGGGACGCTAAATTGCGAGGGGATTTTTGATATCTCGAACGGTTTGGCCGTTGTAAGGCGACAAAGTTATGGCGAGAAATGAGAAACAGGAAGTGTCTAATAACTGTTGCACACATTGCCTGATTCTGATGAAACTTCACCAGATTGTTCGTTGTATGATGCCGATTCCATAAATGTGACTATTATGAGTCAAAGTTATAGCGCCACCAACTGGCTACAGGAAGCGTGTCATTTTCAAAATGCTTTGAAATCAGCCTCTTAATTTTACTTGATTTTCTTTAAACTTCATCAAAATCATGTCAAAACACGGCCGATAAGAATATGTAAAGGGGTCGATGATAAATCAAATGCTGTTGCCATGGCAACGTGTCAAACTTTAAAATTAGATTCCTGTCTTTTCGAGGCAGATAACATGCTTAGAATTTCATGAAACTCAACACACACATCAATATTAATGATAGTTAGACACTGGCGAAAGGTCATAAATGGGCGTGGAGCAGGCACTCTATAGCGTCATCTTTTGACAAAAGTTGGGGGGTTAGTTTTTCCTACAGTCACCAAACTCTGTACGTATATTGATCTCATCAATCTGGACAACTTTCTAAATTAAACTCATTAGCTAAGACCAACAGGAAGCCGGCTATTTTGATTTGAATGTGGATTTTTTGAAAAATCAGGCTGTAAACAAATTCACACTCCTTCTAAGAACAACCAGCTGTTCACACCAAACTTTTTTAACATGAAGAGAAGATTCTGAAGATGTTAAATTGCGAGCGGATTTGGGATATCTTGAACGTTGTTGACCTGGTGATTTTTTGAAGATGTAGTAAAAAACATAACCCTAATTTTTTATATCTTTAAAGTGCAGCATCCAAACGCTTTAAAACTTTTTTCACACAGAAATCTAATCATTATGAGCAAGTGATGGTAATATCATAATTATTCAAGCTTCTATGAATTAAAGAAAATTAAAAAATGTAATCAGAAACCTGCTGTCACTGGGCTGACTGTCTGTGTTGACACTAAGAGTGACTGAAGGGGGGAGGGGTGAAAGGGAGAGAGACCAGTGGAACATGCTGTTTTGCTTAAGATCATCTTTGAGGAAGATGCACATTGCTGTGTAGTGTAATCTACTGTCTACTGTCTAATCTAACTGTGTTCATGTTCATGTTAATTCACAGTACATAAACTAATGTTAAATATACTATTTTACCATTAAACAATACATGAATACTTTTTTTTAGCTTAATATTAATTAACATTAATAAATACTATTTAATTATTGTTCATGTTAACTAATATAGTTAATGTTAACAAATGAAACTGGTTGGCAATTTAATATATTGTGTGTATGTGTCTGTGTGTTGATTTTAAAGTTTAACCCTTTCAATTCAGTAAACTTTAAATCCAAACTGGCTGAGGGTTACTGTGAATGCATGTGCCAACTGGGCACCGTTTTCCAAATTGATTCTTTCTTACTTATGTAGTGCTTAAAAGTGATGTCTTATAACAGGAGTCACCTGCAAAGCAATATCCACACACAAATTGAACAGATAGGTAACGATGACATTTAAGCAGAAGTGGTGGACGTAAAGCAAGCAATAATAACATTTTCTTATCATCATGAATTACATGTTCTTATCATCATCATCAGAATATAGGGAAAATGTTCCCTATATTGTGAACGGCTTTGGGATATCTTGAACGGTGTTGATGTGGTGATTTATGAAAGTAATAATAAAAAAGATGAGTTATTTTCATATATCTTTAAATTTCATTATTCTAACTCATCAAAACTTTTTACATATAAAGAACAAGAAATTCTTAGGAAATACGTGTAGTTTCAAAATGTTATCATGCTCAGAGGCCCCAAAAACATTAAAAGTGTCATATAAATTTGTCATATTAAAGCTCTAATACCAGGGATGAACACTAGAGGTCCTCATAAGATAAGGAATTGTTTGACCTCTAATGCTATTTAGCTCATTGTCAGTGTATAAGAACGACAATAATCCATAGAATCAGTTGATATATACTGTACTGTCAGTGTAATTATACATAATTATTTTGTATAGGTGCTTAAAGAGCATTAAAATCTTTTTTTTTTTATCTTTTAAGGAAAAATTATATGATTTAAATTCATATATACACTCTCACTGATAGAACAAAAAAATCTTATAAAGTATGACACTATACTGCTCAGTTCACTTAATTAGAATGAGAAACAAATACAAAAAGGCCAAAAAAAATCAACTAAGTTAATATTTATTTATTTTTAATATATTTGTTTATCATTATTTCACAGATGCTTAAAGATCATTAAAATAATATTTAAAAATGGTTGTTGATCATAAAACATGGTAACTATTTAAAATAGGGTCTCTTTTGTTAACAATGGTTAATGAACTAACAAACACGAACGAACAACGGACAATATATTTGTACTCGATTTTATTCAAACTTCATCAGAATAATGTAAAAACACGGCCGAGTCTGTAAAGGCGTCCCTGATGCATCAAATGCTGTTGCCATGGCAAATAAATAAAAATAAAAAATACATTCAAATATTTGTTTCCTGTGTTTTTGAGGCAGATAGCGTGCTTAGAATTTCATTTTCCATTTTCAATGATTTATTATATATTTAAAGTGCAGCATCCTAACTCTTTGAAACTTTTTTCATACAAATAACTATTCATTCTTATCAAGTACAGTTCATTTCATAATTATACAAAACTCCACGAATTAAAAATAAAAATAAAAAAACGTATCTGATCTCACTCTGCTCTGCACTCAATGTGTGTGTTTGTGTGGTAAGTGGCTGAGTGTAAGGAGGGGGGATGGGTGGTAAGAGAATGAGTCAGAGAGGAGGAGAGACAGTTAGGGTTAGTCCAAAGGGTTACTGTGAATGCATGTGCCAACTGGGCACCGTTTTCCTGATGCTATCGGGATCGCGACTGCACTGAAGGCGAGGGCCCGGTCATCGCTGCTTGCAGCTTTAATTATTATTATTAGGGCCCGAGCACCGATGGTGTGAGGACCCTATTGAATCTGCTCCGTTTATTAGGGCCCGAGCACCGATGGTGTGAGGACCCTATTGAATCTGCTCCGTTTATTATTATTATTAGGGCCCGAGCACCGATGGTGTGAGGACCCTATTGAATCTGCTCCGTTTATTATTATTATTATTATTATTATTATTATTATTATTCTCCAAAATGAATCGCATTTTTGAGGGCTTAGACATACCCGAAAACTCATGAAACTTTGCACACACATCAAACCTGGCGAAAATTTACGTCTGATATGGGTTTCAGAAGTGGGTGTGGCAAAATGGCTCGACAGCGCCACCTTTAGACGTTCAGCGGTGTGCGCTTTCAGCTGTGATTCACGTACATGCACGGAAATCGGTACACACATGTAACACACCAATACCTACAAAAAAGCCTCTTGGAGCAAAATCCGGAACCCAACAGGAAGTCGGTTAATATTAATATTCTCAACAAAATTTGTGTCATTTTTGCCATTTTCAGGCGTCGTACTTGAACGAACTCCTCCTAGAGATTTATTCGGATCAACGCCAAATTTGCAGAGTCTAGTTTAAAGCCCTTTGTGACGTTAAATTGTGAAGATCTAGAGTTTTCATCGGAGGGCGTGTCCGTGGCGGCCTCGCAAATTTCGATGTTTCGCCATGAAAAAGGAAGTTGCTATAACTCAGGCATACAATGTCCGATCTGTCCCAAACTTCTCATGTGTGATAACACTCCTGACCTGATGACATCTACATGCCCATATTCAGTTTTACTCATAGCGCCACCTGCTGGCAACAGGAAGTGTCATGCTGTACTCTGCAACAAACTCCTCCAAGAGATTTAATCAGATCAACACCAAAATCGGTCAGTCTAATAAAAAGGCTTTAGTGATGTTAAATTGCGAAGATCTTGAGTTTTTGTTGAAGGGCGTGTCCGTGGCGGCCTGACAAATTTCGAGGTCTCGCCATGGATATAAAACTTGTTATAACTCAGCCATAAACTGTCCGATTTGCCTCAAACTTCACATGTTCGATAAGAGTCCTGGCCTGAAAACATCTGAAGGCCAATATTCTATTATAATTGCAGCGCCACCTGTTGGCAACAGGAAATGACTTGTAGCAAACTCCTCCTAGAGATTTAATGATATCAACATTATATTTGGTCAGTCTGATCTAGAGGCCTTAGAGATGTTAAATTGCGAAGATCTTGAGTTTTCGTTATAGGGCGTGTCTGTGGCGGCGTGACAAAGTTTGATGTTTCGCCATGGACATAGAAGTTGTTATAACTCAGCCATAAAATGTCTGATCTGCCTCAAACTTCACAGGTTTGGTAAGAGTCCTGGCCTGAAGACACCTAAAGGCCAATATTCAGATATCATCATAGCGCCACCTGTTGGCAGCAGGATATATCATATCTTTCACTAACTCAAACATACCAAAGCCAATCTGCACCAAACTTCATATGTTTGATAAAAGTGCTGGCCTGAACACATCTACATGCCAATGATCAGTTATAGGCATAGCGCCACCAGCTGGCAGCAGGAAATTTGGCACTTTTAAGTGACTTTCATATATTTGTCCTATTTTTACTGTATTAAAAGCATACTGCCCACCATTAGCTGTGTTCCTAAAGCCACCGGTCGGCGGTGAGCCCGTGTGCGAGGGCCCGTTCATCGCTGCTTGCAGCTTTAATTATTATTATTCTTCTTCTCCGGAATGAATCGCATTTTTGAGGGCCTAAACATACCCGAAAACTCATGAAACTTTGCACACACATCAAACCTGGCGAAAATGGACGTCTGATATGGGTTGCAGAAGTGGGTGTGGCAAAATGGCTCAATAGCGCCACCTTTACACGTTCCGCGGTGTGCGCATTCAGCTGTGATTCACGTACATGCACGCAAATCGGTACACACATGTAACTCACCAATACCTACAAAAAAGCCTCCTGGGACAAAATCCGAAACCCAACAGGAAGTCGGTTATTATTAATTTTCTTAGCAAAATTTGTGTCATTTTTGCCATTTTCAGGCGTCATACTTGAACGAACTCCTCCTAGAGATTTATTCGGATCAACACCAAATTTGGTGAGTCTAATCTAAAGCCCTTTGTGACGTTAAATTGCGAAGATCTAGAGTTTTCATCAGAGGGCGTGTCCGTGGCGGCCTCGCAAATTTCGATGTTTCGCCATGAAAAAGGAAGTTGCTATAACTCAGGCATAAAATGCCCGATCTGCCCCAAACTTCACATGTGTGATAACACTCCTGACCTGAAGACATCTACATGCCCATATTCAGTTTTACTCATAGCGCCACCTGCAGGCACCAGGAAGTGTCATGCTGTACTCTGCAACAAATTCCTCCTGGAGATTTAATCAGATCAACACCAAAATTGGTCAGTCTAATAAAAAGGCTTTAGCGATGTTAAATTGCGAAGATCTTGAGTTTTCGTTGAAGGGCGTGTCCGTGGCGGCCTGGCAAATTTCGTGGTCTCGCCATGGATATAAATCTTGTTATAACTCAGTCATAAAATGTCCGATTTGCCTCAAACTTCACATGTTTGATAAGAGTCCTGGCCTGAACCAATCTGAAGGCCAATATTCTATTATAATCACAGCGCCACCTGTAGGCACCAGGAAATGACTTGTACCAAACTCCTCCTAGAGATTTAATGATATCAACATTATATTTGGTCAGTCTGATCTAGAGGCCTTAGAGATGTTAAATTGTGAAGATCTTGAGTTTTCGTCAAAGGGCGTGTCCGTGGCGGCCTGACAAAGTTTGATGTTTCGCCATGGACATAGAAGTTGTTATAACTCAGCCATAAAATGTCCGATCTGCCTCAAACTTCACATTTTTGGTAAAAGTCCTGGCCTGAAGACATCTAGAGGCCAATATTAAGATATTATCATAGCGCCACCTATTGGCAGCAGGATATATCTTATTTTGCACTAACTCAAACATACCAAGGTCAATCTGCACCAAACTACATATGTTTGATGAAAGTGCTGGCCTGAACACATCTACATGCCAATAATCAGTTATAGGCATAGCGCCACCTCCTGGCAGCAGGAAGTTTGGCACATTTAAGTGACTTTGATCTATTTTTCCTACATTTACTGTATTAAAAGCATACTGCCCACCGTTTGCTGTTTTCCTAAAGCCACCGGTCGGCGGTGAGCCCGGGTGCGAGGGCCCGTTCATCGCTGCTTGCAGCTTTAATTATTATTATTCTTATCCGGAATGAATCGCATTTTTGAGGGCCTAAACATACCCGAAAACTAACAAAACTTTGCACACTCATCAGACCTGGCGAAAATGGACGTCTGATATGGGTTGCAGAAGTGGGTGTGGCAAAATGGCTCAATAGCGCCACCTTTACACGTTCCGCGGTGTGCGCATTCAGCTGTGATTATCGTACATGCACAAAAATCGGTACACACATGTAACACACCAATACCTACAAAAAAGCCTCTTGAGATAAAATCCGAAACCCAACAGGAAGTCGGTTATTATTAATTTTCTCAGCAAAATTTGTGTCATTTTTGCCATTTTCAGGTGTCATACTTGAACGAACTCCTCCTAGAGATTTATTCCGATCAACACCAAATTTGGTGAGTCTAATCTAAAGCCCTTTGTGACGTTAAATTGTGAAGATCTAGAGTTTTCATCGGAGGGCGTGTCCGTGGCGGCCTCGCAAATTTCGATGTTTCGCCATGAAAAAGGAAGTTGCTATAACTTAGGCATAAAATGTCCGATCTGTCCCAAACTTCACATGTGTGATAACACTCCTGACCTGAAGACATCTACATGCCCATATTCAGTTATAGTCATAGCGCCACCTGCAGGCAACAGGAAGTGTCATGCTGTACTCTACAACCAACTCCTCCTAGAGATTTATACAGATCAACTCCAAAATCGGTCAGTCTAATATAAAGGCCTTAGCGATGTTAAATTGTAAAGATCTTAAGTTTTCGGTAAAGGGCGTGTCCGTGGCGGCCTGACAAATTTCGAGGTCTCGCCATGGATATAAAACTTGTTATAACTCAGCCATAAAATGTCCGATTTGCCTCAAACTTCACATATTCGATAAGAGTCCTGGCCTGAACCAATCTGAAGGCCAATATTCTATTATAATCACAGCGCCACCTGTTGGCAACAGGAAATGACTTGTATCAAACTCCTCTTAGAGATTTAATGATATTAACATTATATTTGGGCATTCTGATCTAGAGGCCTTAAAGATGTTAAATTGCGAAGATCTTGAGTTTTCGTTAAAGGGCGTGTCTGTGGCGGCCTGACAAAGTTTGATGTTTCGCCATGGACATAGAAGTTGTTAAAACTCAGCCATAAAATGTCCGATCTGCCTCAAACTTCACAGGTTTGGTGAGAGTCCTGGCCTGAAGACACCTAAAGACCAATATTCAGATATTATCATAGCGCCACCTGTTGGCAGCAGGATATATCATATCTTTCACTAACTCAAACATACCAAGGTCAATCTGCACCAAACTTCATATGTTTGATGAAAGTGGTGGCCTGAACACATCTACATGTCAATAATCAGTTATTGGCATAGCGCCACCAACTGGCAGCAGGAAATTTGGCACATTTAAGTGACTTTGACATATTTCTCCTATTTTTACTGTATTAAAAGCATACTACCCACCATTTGCTGTGTTCCTAATGCCACCGGTCGGCGGTGAGCCCGTGTGCGAGGGCCCGTTCATCGCTGCTTGCAGCTTTAATTATTATTATTATTATTATTTTTTTTTTTTTTTTTCAATGTTTTGGGGGATTTCGGGGACCTTAACATACACGAAAACTCTTGAAACTTTGCACACACATTAGAACCTGCGGCCATCAGGGCCGGACAGACTTTGACATGGGGGGGTCACCTGGGGGGGGCATGGCACAGCGCTAAAAATTGCGACTTTTGAAGGGCTCTGGAGCGCACAACGGTTGACCTACAGTCACCAAAATTCATACACATATAGACCTCATCGGGCCGAACAAATTTCACACTCATAGTCCGTGCTTCGCCAAACAGGAAGTCGGCTATTCAGGGATGTCTAAAAAGTGCATGCAATGGAATTTGAAATACTCCTACTAGGCCTTTCCACCGATGGCCACCAAACTTGGTCAGCATGATCTCAAGACATTGGGGATGCAAAATTGCCAGGGGATTTTTGATATCTCGAACGGTTTGACCGTGGCAAGGCGACAAATTTATGGCGAGAAATGAGAAACAGGAAGTGCCTAATAACTTTGACATACTTTGTCTGATTTTGACCAAACTTCAGCAGTTTGTTCGTCGTCTGATGCCGATCACAGAGATGTGACTATTATAAGTCAAAGTTAT
Organism: Garra rufa; assembly: GCF_049309525.1. Classification (NCBI taxonomy): domain Eukaryota; kingdom Metazoa; phylum Chordata; class Actinopteri; order Cypriniformes; family Cyprinidae; genus Garra; species Garra rufa. The sequence goes on along the minus strand of NW_027394279.1, from coordinate 1,208,331 downwards.
AGCGCCACCAACTGGCAGCAGAAAGCGTGACGTTTTTGAAACGCTTTAAACTCAGACTCTTAATTTTACTCAATTTGCTTCAAACTTCATCACAATAATGTCAAAACACGACCGATAAGAATCTGTGAAGGGCGTTATCCATAACTTTTATCATGTTGCCATGGCAACGTGTCAAACTTTAACTTTAGTTTTTTGTGTTTTTGAGCCACTTAAAATGCTTAGAATTTCATGAAACTCAACACACACATCTGTATTAATGACAGTTAAACACTGATAAAAGCCCATAAATGGGCATGGAGCAGGCGCTCCATAGCGCCACCTTTTGACAAAAGTTGGGGGGTTACTTTGTCCTACAGTCACCAAACTCGGTACATATATTGGACTCATCAAGCCGGACAACTTTCTAATTTACACCCATTAGCTACGACCAACAGGAAGTCAGCTATTTTTATTTAAATATGGATTTTTGGAAACTCCTCCTAGACCTTTCCACCGATGGCCACCAAACTCGGTCAGTATGATCTCAAGATATTGGGAATGCAAAATTGCCAGGGGGCGAGAAATGAGAAACAGGAAATGTCTAATAATTTTGACACACTTTATCTGATTTTGACCAAACTTTAGCAGTTTGTTCGTCGTATTATACCGATCACAGAGATGTGACTATTATGAGTCAAGGTTATAGCGCCACCAACTGGCAGCAGGAAGTGTGTTGCTTGCAAAACTCTTTTAAATCAACCTCTTAATTTTACTCAATTTGCTTCAGACTTCATCAGAATAATATCAAAACACGGCCGATGAGAATCTGTGAAGGGGTCCTTGATACATCAAACGCTGTTGCCATGGCAACGTGTCAAACTTTAACATTTGTTTCCTGTGTTTTTAAATATAGCTGTGAATAAATTCATATCACTCATAGCAGAATCAGACATCTCACACCAAACTTTGTCAACATGATGCCAAGATACTGAAGATGCTAAATTGTGAACGGATTTGGGATATCTTGAATGGTGTTGATGTGGTGATTTATGAGAGTAACAGTAAAAAAGATTAAGAGTAATTTTCATATATCTTTAAATTGCATTATTCTAACTCATCAAAACTTTTTTACATATAAAGAACAAGACATTCTTAGGGAATCTGAGTAGTTTCAAAACGTTAGCATGCTCAGAGGCTCCAAAAACATTATAAAAGTGTAATATATGTTTGTCATTTTAAGGCTCTAATACCAGGAATGAACACTAGAGGTCCTCATAAGATAAGGAATCGTTTGCCTCTAATGCTATTTAGCTCATTCTCAGTGTATAAGAATGACAATAATGCATAGAATCAGTTGATATGTACTGTACTGTCAGTGTACTTTTACATAATTATTTTATATAAATGCTTAAACAGCATTAAAATCTTTTTTTAATCTTTAAAGGAAGAATGATATACACACTCTCATTGATATGATAAAAAATCTTATAAGTATGACACTTTACTGCTCAGTTAATTTAATTAGAAGAAGAAACAAATACATCAAGAAAGTTAATATGTATTTATTTTTAATATATTTGTTTAGCATTATTTCACAGATGCTTATAGATCATTAAAATATTGTTTTAAAATGGTTGTAGATCATAAAACATGTTGGTAAGTATTTAAAATAGGATCTCTTTTTTAATATTAGTTAATGCATTAACAAACATGAACTAACAATGAACAATACATTTTTACTCGATTTTCTTCAAACTTCATCAGAATAATGTCAAAACACGGCCGATGAGAATCTGTAAAGGTGTCCCTGATGCATCAAATACTATTGCCATGGCACATTTAAAAAAATGTACATTAAAATATTTGTTTCCTGTGTTTTTTAAAGGCAGGTAACATGTTTAGAATTTCTTTTTCAATTTGCAGTAATTTTATATCTTTAAAGTGCAGCACCCAAAGTCTTTGAAACTTTTTTCATACAGAGCACTAGTCATTGTGATCAAACACAGTTAATTTCAGATTTATACAAAACTCAATGAATTACAGAAAATTAAAAAACAAATCTGATCTCACTCTGCTCTGTACTCTATGTGTGTGTGGTAAGTGGCTGTGTGTGTGTGTGTGTGTGTGGTAAGTGGCTGGGTGTGTGTGGGGAGGGGGGATGGGTGGTAAGAGAGAGAGTCAGAGAGGAGGAGAGAAGGTTAGGCTTAGGCCAGAGGGTTACTGTGAATGCATGTGCCCAGTGGGCACCGTTTTCCTGATGCTGCTGGGATGGCGACTGCGCAGACGGCGAGGGCCCGTTCATCGCTGCTTGCAGCTTTAATTTATTTATTTATTTATTTATTTATTTATTTTTTCAACCGTTGGGGCACTTTTGGGGGCCTTAACATACTCAAAAACTCTTGAAAATTTGCACACACGTTGGAATCTGCCGTCGTCCGGACGCCACAGAGGCTGGGATCCGGGCGTGGTTCAGGGCCTCTACAGCGCCCCCTGGAACACAGTTTGAAAACTTGATGTACTGCGCACACATACTTGCACGTATTGATACAAAACTCGGTACACATATTGAACTCATCGAGCTGAACAACTTTTGTACTCTATGTCATAGGCTGCACGCAACAGGAAGTGAGATATTTAGGGCTGTTTAAAAAGCGCATGCTCTGGAATTTAACGTACTCCTCCCAGGATTTCCATAGGATTGTCACCAAACTCGGCCAGCATGATCTCAAGACATTGGGGATGCTAAATTGCGAGGGGATTTTTGATATCTCGAACGGTTTGGCCGTGGCAAGGCGACAAAGTTATGGCGAGAAATGAGAAACAGGAAGTGTCTAATAACTGTTGCACACATTACCTGATTCTGATGAAACTTCACCAGTTTGTTCGTTGTATGATGCCGATTCCATAAATGTGACTATTATGAGTCAAAGTTATAGCGCCACCAACTGGCAGCAGGAAGCGTGTCATTTTCAATATGCTTTGAAATCAGCCTCTTAATTTTACTTGATTTTCTTTAAACTTCATCAAAATCATGTCAAAACATGGCCGATAAGAATATGTAAAGGGGTCGATGATAAATCAAATGCTGTTGCCATGGCAACGTCTCAAACTTTAAAATTAGATTCCTGTCTTTTCGAGGCAGATAACATGCTTAGAATTTCATGAAACTCAACACACACATCAATATTAATGATAGTTAGACACTGGCAAAAGGTCATAAATGGGCGTGGAGCAGGCACTCTATAGCGCCATCTTTTGACAAAAGTTGGGGGGTTAGTTTTTCCTACAGTCACCAAACTCTGTACATATATTGTTCTCATCAATCTGGACAACTTTCTAAATCAAACTCATTAGCTAAGACCAACAGGAAGCTGGCTATTTTGATTTGAATGTGGATTTTTTGAAAAATCAGGCTGTAAACAAATTCACACTCCTTCTAAGAACAACAGGCTTTTCACACCAAACTTTTTTAACATGAAGAGAAGATTCTGAAGATGTTAAATTGCGAGCGGATTTGGGATATCTTGAACGGTGTTGACGTGGTGATTTTTTAAAGATTTAGTAAAAAACATAACCCTAATTTTTTATATCTTTAAAGTGCAGCATCCAAACTCTTTAAAACTTTTTTCACACAGAGATCTAATCATTCTGAGCAGGTGCTGTAAATATAAATTTTATACAAGCTTCTATGAATTAAAGAAAATTAAAAAAATAAATCAGAAACCTGCTGTCACTCTGGGTGAATGTCTCTACTGTATGTGTGTGCGTTCAGTCAGGGTGAGAGAAGCTCATTATTGCAGGGGGGAAGGGTGAGAGGCAGAGAGGGTGAGAGAGCTGTGAGCCATGCTACAGACCATCTTTGAGGAAGAAATGCATATATATATGTAGTGTAATTACATAAATATGTCTGATCTTTGAGAGTCTGATATTTTGAGAAAATATAAAGGGTCACTAAGTCTTTCATTGTTTGTATTTTGCAGTTGTTGTTTTTTATTTATTTTTACTGAACTGTACCATGAACTTGTCCTATTCAGTCAAATAGCAAAAGATTAAGAAAAATACAACTTTTAAGCATGAGTGATTTATCTTCATTGATAGACAATATTTTCATAGTGTTGTTTATTGAATATAAAATTATAATAATTAAAAATTTCAAGACAAACTTTGACAACAAAACAAACTTTGCTGTTATCTGTTCAAAACATCTGAAAACCATCATTTAAAATCAGTTATATATTTATCGCCCCATTAAAATACTCAACTTGATTTTTAAAGATATTTTGAAAGAATGAAGCCTTTATAGAGCACTTTATTGTGTATTGCTGTACACCCACATGAACTGTGTTCATGTTCATGTTAATTCACAGTACATAAACTAATGTTAAAAGATACCTTTAAACAATATATGAATACTTTTTTAGCTTAATATTAATTAACATTAATAAATGCTGTTTAATTATTGTTCATGTCAACTAATATAGTTAATGTTAACAAATGAAACTGGTTGGCAACATTTTATATATTGTATGTATGTGTCTCTGTGTTGATTTTAAAGTGTAACCCTTTCAATTCAGTAAACTTAAAATCCAAACTAGCAGAGGATTACTGTGAATGCATGTGCCAACTGGGCACTGTTATTGATTCTTAGTTATGTAGCGCTTAAGAGTGATGTCTTATAACAGGAGTCACCAGCAAAGCAATATCCACATACAAATTGTACAGATAGGTAACGATGACATTTAAGCAGAAGTGGTGGATGTAATGCAAGCAATAATAACATTTTGTTATCATCATGAATTACATGTTCTTATCATCATCATCAGAATATAGGGAAAATGTAGCATATTGGTTCACAGTTGGCATTATCTGAAGTCCTTGCAGGTGGTTAGGTTTATAGGAGGGATGCACCGATATGTATCGGCCGATCTCTTGCGCGTTTTGGCAGTAAAGCCGGTTCTGTAATCAACGGTAAATGCCATCAGGTGCGTGATTTCACGTTGAGCCGTATATACTACACACAGCCGTTGTTCAATGACGAGCTGCACACATTCACACTGATAATGAACATTGATTTGCGCAGCTCGTAGGTAAACAACGGCTGTGTGTAGTATATACGGCTCAACGTGAAATCACGCACCTGATGGCATTTACCGCTGATTATAGAACCGGCTTTACTGACAAAACGCGCAAGCATGATCGGCCGATTCATATCGGTGCATCCCTAGTTTATAGCAAACTCCTTCTAGAGATTTAATGAAATCAACATTATATTTGATCAGTCTGATCTAGAGGCCTTAGAGATGTTAAATTGTGAAGATCTTGAGTTTTCATTAAAGGGCATGTCCGTGGCGGCCTGACAAAGTTTGTTGTTTCGCCATGGACATAGAAGTTGTTATAACTTAGCCATAAAATGTCCGATCTGCCTCAAACTTCACAGGTTTGGTAAGAGTCCTGGCCTGAAGACACCTAAAGGCCAATATTCAGATATTATCATAGCGCCACCTGTTGGCAGCAGGATATATCATATCTTTCACTAACTCAAACATACCAAGGTCAATCTGCACCAAACTTCATATGTTTGATAATAGTGCTGGCCTGAACACATCTACATGCCAATAATCATTTATAGGCATAGCGCCACCAGCTGCCAGCGGGAAATTTGGCACATTTAAGTGACTTATGACATATTTCTCCTATATTTACTGTATTAAAAGCATACTGCCCACCGTTTGCTATTTCCTAAAGCCACTGGTCGGCGGTGAGCCCGTGTGCGAGGGCCCGTTCATCGCTGCTTGCAGCTTTAATTATTAGGGCCCGAGCACCGATGGTGTGAGGACCCTATTGAATCTGCTCCGTTTATTATTAGGGCCCGAGCACCGATGATGTGAGGACCCTATTGGATCTGCTTCGTTTATTATTATTATTATTATTAGGGCCCGAGCACCGATGGTGTGAGGACCCTATTGAATCTGCTCCGTTTCTTATTATTAGGGCCCGAGCCCAAAAGGGCGAAGGCTCTATTGTTCTTCTAAGGATTCTTATTAGGGCCCGAGCCCAAAAGGGCGAAGGCCCTATTGTTTTTCTAAGGATTATTATTATTAGGGCCCGAGCCCAAAAGGGCGAAGGCCCTATTGTTTTTCTAAGGATTATTATTATTAGGGCCCGAGCCCAGAATGGGCGAAGGCCCTATTGTTTTTCTAAGGATTATTAGGGCCCGAGCCCAAAAGGGCGAAGGCCCTATTGTTCTTCTAAGGATTCTTATTTGTTTTTTTTTGTTTTTTTGTTTTTTTTTTTTTTCAACCGTTGGGGCACTTTTGGGGGCCTTAACATACTCAAAAACTCTTGAAAATTTGCACACACGTCGGAATCTGCCGTCGTCCGGACGCCACAGAGGCTGGGACCCGGGCGTGGTTCAGGGCCTCTACAGCGCCCCCTGGAACACAGTTTGAAAACTTTTGAAAACTGCGCACACATACTTGCGCGTATTGATATGAAACTCGGTACACATATAGAACTCATCGAGCTGAACAACTTTTGTACTCTATGTCATGGGCTCCACGCAACAGGAAGTGAGATATTTAGGGCTGTTTAAAAAGCGCATGCTCTGGAATTTAACGTACTCCTCCCAGGAATTCCATGGGATTGTCACCAAACTCGGTCAGCATGATCTCAAGACATTGGGGACGCTAAATTGCGAGGAGATTTTTGATATCTCGAACGGTTTGGCCGTGGCAAGGCGACAAAGTTATGGCGAGAAATGAGAAACAGGAAGTGTCTAATAACTGTTGCACACATTGCCTGATTCTGATGAAACTTCACCAGTTTGTTCCTTGTATGATGCCGATTCCATAAATGTGACTATTATGAGTCAAAGTTATAGCGCCACCAACTGGGAGCAGGAAGTGTGTCATTTTCAAAATGCTTTGAAATCAGCCTCTTAATTTTACTTGGTTTTCTTCAAACTTCATCAAAATAATGTCAAAACACGGCCGATGAGAATATGTAAAGGGGTCGATGATAAATCAAATACTGTTGCCATGGCAACATGTCAAACTTTCAAATTAGATTCCTGTCTTTTCGAGGCAGATAACATGCTTAGAATTTCATGAAACTCGACACACACATCAATATTAATGATAGTTAGACAATGGCGAAAGGTCATAAATGGGCGTGGAGCAGGCACTCTATAGCGCCATCTTTTGACAAAAGTTGGGGGGTTAGTTTTTCCTGCAGTCACCAAACTCTGTACATATATTAATCTCATCAATCTGGACAACTTTCTAAATCAAACTCATTAGCTAAGACCAACAGGAAGCCGGCTATTTTAATTTGAATGTGGATTTTTGGAGAAATCAGGCTGTAAACAAATTCACACTACTCCTAAGAACAACCAGCTGTTCACACCAAACTTTTTTAACATGAAGAGAAGATTCTGACGATGTTAAATTGCGAGCGGATTTGGGATATCTTGAACGGTGTGGACGTGGTGATTTTTTAAAGATATAGTAAAAACTATTTTTATATCTTTAAAGTGCAGAATCCAAACTCTTTAAAACTTTTTTCACACAGAGATCTAATCATTCTGAGCAAGTGCTGTAAATAAAAAATATATACAAGCTTCTATGAATTAAAGAAAATTAAAAAAAGAACTCAGAAACCTCACTCTGCCTGACTGTGTTCAGTCACTGCAGAATGACAGTTAGAGTGGCTAAAGGGGGGAGGGGTGAAAGGGAGAGAGGGAGAGAGGGGTAGAGAGTGAAGCATGCTATCTTGCTATAGACCATCTTTGAGAAATGCACATATATATATATAGTGTAATCGAAATAAATACGTCTGATCTTTGAGAGTCTGATATTTTGAGAAAATATAAAGGGTCACTAAGTCTTTCATTGTTTGTATTTTGCAGTTGTTGTTTTTTTATTTATTTATTTTTTACTGAACTATACCATGAACTTGTCCTATTCAGTCACATAGCAAAAGATTAAGAAAAATGCAACTTTTAGCATTAGCGATTTATCTTCATTGATAGACATTTATTTTCATAGTGTTATTTATTGAATATAAAATTTAAATTAACAATTTCAAGACAAACTTGGACAACAAAACAAGCTTTGCTGTTATCTGTTCAAAACATCTGAAAATTATACCATTTTAAGATGAGTTATATATATATCGCCCCATTTCAATACTCAACTTGTTTTTAAAGATATTTTGAAAGAATGAAGCGTTTATAGAGCACTTTATTGTGTATTGCTGTACACCCACATGAACGTCTAGGTTACGTAGGTAACCCTCGTTCCCTGAAGGAGGGAACGGAGACGTTACATAGGAATTCGCTTAGAATCCAATCATCTCTGAGCCTTATACAAAAGGCCAATGAAAATTGGCGAGTGGCATTTGCATGACGCGCCACGCCCCGTACATACGGGTATAAATAGCGACGTCATGCGCCAGTCAGACAGGTTCTTCGCTGAGGAGCCGGATTGAGCCGGCGTCAGCGCGACGACAGGGACGTGGCAGGGGATGTAACGTCTCCGTTCCCTCCTTCAGGGAACGAGGGTTACCTACGTAACCTAGACGTTCCCCTTCAGTCGAATCACTTCGACGTTACATGGGAACTGACCCTATGGAACAAGCCACGTCCCTGCGCCGCGTTACGCAACGACCACGTGCCGGCAGGCGGACGTGTCAACAGGCGGACGTTAACGTAACCTTCCCAACGCCCTGGGGCCCGAGAAGGGGGGTCCCCAGGGATGCCAGAAACTGAAGCAGGGTTGGGGGGGCGGAGACATGAATTCTGTTCATGTGAAAATAAGAAATTCAATATATCCATAAGGGGGTTTTAGGGATATACGAGGGAAACAGAGGCCTTCTGGTTGACCCCTGGAAAAATATAGAGAAAAATAGCCACAACCTGCGGGGCGAAGGAGACCCGGCAGGAGCACAGTCAAGAACTACTCCGCGTCTAGCCCGGACTGTGGGGCATGGAGGACCCAGGTTCGCCGGAGGGATCAACTGGGAGATAGCGCACGGATTCACGTGGGAATGGCGCAGCAAGCCGACACTAGCCGTCCTCCCGGTCACCTGTCAGAACTCGGGAAGAGACGGCCTCTAAGCGAAGGTTGTAAAACCTGGCAAAGGTATTTGGTGTCGCCCAGCCGGCAGCTCTGCAGATGTCCGCTAATGAGGCGCCATGTGCCAACGCGTAGGAAGATGCAACACTCCGTGTGGAGTGGGCATGCAAGCCTAAGGGGCAAGGCTCTCCCTGATGTAAGTAAGACAGGGAGATGGCTTCTACCACCCAATGCGCCAACCTCTGTTTGGAGACAGCATTCCCTTTCTGCTGACCTCCGAAGCAGACAAAGAGCTGCTCAGTGCGTCTGAAGTGCCGAGTGCGGTCTACGTAGGTGCGCAGAGCACGGACTGGACACAACGATGCTATAGCTGGGTCTGCCTCCTCCAAGGGCAGAGCTTGCAGGTTCACCACCTGATCGCGGAAAGGCGTGGTGGGAACCTTGGGCACATAGCCGGGCCGGGGTCTCAGGATGACGTGAGAATCGCCGGGCCCGAACTCCAGGCACGCTTCGTCGACAGAGAAAGCTTGCAGATCCCCCACCCTCTTGATGGAGGCCAACGCAGTCAGGAGCGCTGTCTTTAATGACAGAAACTTAAGCTCAACTGAGGCGAGGGGCTCGAAGGGAGGTCCCCGCAGGCCCTGGAGGGCGACGGAGAGGTCCCAAGAGGGTACGAGGCGCGGTCTGGGAGGGTTGACCCTCCTAGCGCCTCTGAGGAATCTCACGACCAGAGGGTGCTTACCTAGGGATGATCCATCCACTGCATCGTGATGTGCGGCAATAGCGGCAACATACACTTTGAGAGTCGAAGGGGACAGCCTGCGCTCCAACTTCTCTTGCAGGAAGGAAAGCACTACTGCAATCGTGCATCTCTGTGGGTCCTGTTCTCGTGAGGAACACCAGTCGACGAATAGACCCCACCTCAGTGCGTACGCCTGCCTTGTAGAGGGGGCTCGGGACTGAGTGATGGTTTCTACCACGGCCTGTGGAAGGCCGGCGAGGTCTGAAGCGTCCCGTCCAGGAGCCAGACGTGCAAGTTCCATAGATCGGGACGTGGGTGCCAAATAGTGCCTATCCCCTGAGAAAGAAGGTCCTTCCTCAAGGGGATTTTCCAGGGAGGGGCTGCCGCGAGGGAAATGAGTTCTGGGAACCAGGTCCTGGCAGGCCAGTATGGGGCGACCAGGAGAACCTGCTCCTCGTCCTCCCTGATCTTGCACAGAGTCTGTGCAAGGAGGCTCACTGGGGGAAAGGCGTACTTGGGCCCCGGAGGCCAGCTGTGGGCCAGAGCGTCCCTGCCGAGGGATACCTCGTTGAGGGAGAAGAACTGCTGGCAGTGGGAGGATTCGGGGGAGGCAAACAGATCTACCTGGGCCTCCCCGAAATGCCTCCAAATCAGCTGGACTGTCTCGGGGTGGAGTCGCCATTCTCCAGGGGGGGTGGACTGCCGTGAGAGCTGATCGGCTGCACGGTTGAGTTCCCCCGGAATGTGAATGGCTCGTAGCGATTTCAGCCACGTTAGACTCCAGAGGAGCAGACGGCGGGCGAGTTGTGACATGCGACGGGAGCGGAGGCCGCCCTGGCGGTTGATATAAGCCACAGTCGCAGTGCTGTCGGTACGCACAAGTACGTGCTTCTGACGCAACGTCGGTCGGAAGCGACGAAGGGCCAGAAGCACAGCCAGCAACTCGAGGCAATTGATGTGCCACTGCAGTCGAGGTCCTGTCCAGGAGCCCGAAGCTGCTTGCCCGTTGCACACAGCACCCCAACCCGTGGTGGAGGCATCCGTGTAAACCACGATGTGCCTGGACACCTGCCCCAGGGGTACTCCGGCCTGGAGAAAGGCAGGGTCTGACCACGGGCTGAATAGGCGGCGACACTGCGGGGAAACGCCAATCCGGAGTGTGCCACGGTGCCATGCCCGTCTCGGGACTCGGTCGTGTAGCCAGTGCTGAAGCGGTCTCATATGAAGCAAGCCCAGCGGCGTTACCGCGGCCGCAGCTGCCATATGCCCCAGGAGCCTCTGAAAAGTTTTTAGAGGAACCGCTGTCTTGTGCCTGAATAAATCTAGACATCTCAGCACCGACTGAGCGCGCTCGTTGGTGAGACGGGCTGTCATGGAGACCGAGTCCAGCTCCACACCGAGAAAAGAGATCCTCTGCACTGGGGAGAGTTTGCTCTTTTCTCGGTTGACCTGAAGGCCCAGGCGGCTGAGGTGCTGAAGCACCAGGTCCCTCTGGTCGCATAGCACCTCTCGAGAGTGGGCTATCAGAAGCCAGTCGTCGAGATAGTTGAGGATGCGGAAACCTGACAGCCAAAGAGGGGCCAGGGCCGCTTCCGCAACCTTGGTGAAAACGCGAGGAGAGAGGGACAGGCCGAATGGGAGAACTTTGTACTGGTATGCTCGACCCTCGAACGCAAACCGAAGAAAGGGCCTGTGGCGAGGAAGAATCGAGACATGGAAGTACGCGTCCTTCAGGTCGATGGCTGCAAACCAATCCTGGGAACGAATGCATGTGAGCATGCGCTTCGTCGTGAGCATCTTGAACGGCAGCCTGAGAAGGGACCGATTCAGGACTCTGAGATCCAGGATGGGTCTTAACCCACCACTCTTTTTGGGCACGATGAAGTAGGGACTGTAAAACCCTGACCTCATCTCGGCTGGAGGGACAAGCTCGATCGCATCCTTCGCCAGTAGGACTGCGACCTCTGCACGCAGGACAGCGGCGTGGGTGTCTGAGTGGACACGAGTGTGAAGGACACCTCTGTACCTGGGCGGAGCTTTGGCGAACTGAATCGCATAGCCGAGACGTACCGTCCGTATCAACCACCGCGAGGGGGTGGGGAGCTGAAGCCAGGCCCCCAAGCGCCTCGACAGGGGTGTCAAGGGAACGTTGACCGACGTGACCGTGGTGGGGCAGCCTAGGGGGGGAACAGGAGGGGGAGACAAGCTGCTCTGAGCAGGGCCTACCTTCTTCCCAGGTTCCCGCGCTGGCGAAAGACAGCTCCGAGTCCGGCTCCGAGAGGGCATCCTGGTGCCGTCCGGAACGGGAACACGGGGCCGAGGCCCCGGAGGTGAAGGAAATTGCTCTTTTATTGAAGTTGTGGGTACCGCCGACCCGTGGGCCGGCGGCAGCGTTAAAGTGCACAACAACCCCCGGCCCTCCAGCGGGAGCGGGGACGTAGATGTTCTCGTCCCCTGAAGAACAAACTTCTCCACCTCCGGGTTGCCCGCGTCAGGGACGTTTCGCGGCTCTTTTGCGGGTGTTCTTTGCAGGTCCCTGAGAGGCGGGCGGCGCCGCGCCCCCGCGGCCGGCTCGACGTCGGGCCGTCTCCTTCTTGGGTTCAGCAGGTGACGGAGCAGGTTTGGTGGGGGCCGCGGGGGGGCGCCCTCGGCGACGGGCGGGGGGAGGCTGAGCCACCGGCGGCGGGATGGGTTTAGACTCGCGGCGGGGCAAGATGTGTTGAATGGCCTCCCTCTGCTTCTGGACTGCCGAGAACTGCTGGGCAAAGTCCTCGACAGTGTCGCCGAATAGGCCACTCTGGGAGATAGGAGCGTCAAGAAAGCGAGCCTTGTCGACGTCTGCCATCTGGGCCAGAGTGAGCCATAGGTGTCGCTCCTGGACCACGGCTGTGGACATCACCTGACCAAGGGAACGCGCCGTGACCTTCGTCGCCCGTAGGGCGAAGTCGGTGGCGGCGCGGAGTTCTTCCATAACCCCCTGGTCGGGACCACCCTCGTGCAGCTGTTTCAGGGCCTGGGCCTGATACACTTGGAGGATCGCCATAGCATGCAGGGCGGTGGCGGCCTGTCCAGCGGCGTGGTAAACGCGGCCCGCAAGGGCGGACGAGCGCTCGCACGCCCTGGACGGGAGATGCGGACGATCCCTCCAGGTGGCAGCGCCGCGTGGGCACAAGTGCACCGCCACAGCGCGCTCGACCCGGGGAATCGCTGCATACCCCCTGGCCGCCCCGCCATCGAGGGTGGTGAGGGGAGAGGAGCTGGGGCGGGGCCGTGATGAGAAGGGGGCCCGCCAGGATCTCGTCAGCTCCTCGTGCACCTCCGGGAAGAATGGGACCGAGGGGGGGCGAGGTGGAGCCGCGGGGGCCCTCCCCAGGAACCAATCATCCAGCCTAGAAGGATCGGCCGGGGGCGCCTGGGGCACCTCCAAACCGATCCCCCTGGCGGCCCGGAGGAGCATAGTCGATAGCTCGGCATCCACCTCAGACGGAGCAGCCACCTCTGGAGGGGGCCGTGCCGCCGAAGCGTCCGCCTCGCCGACCGACTCTCCCTCTGATGCTGCGGTCGACATCTCATCCTCCGCAGGAGCACCGAAGGAGACGCTCAGCCCGCAGGGCGGGGAAGCGTACTGCTCCGGGAACTCGACGGGACCACGCTGTGTGACAGAAGACCGCAGGGCTTTCTGGGCCGGCGGTGCGTTCTGCACGGTGACAGTTAAGTCCCCCCCGCGTCTCGTCGCGGTGGCCGAAAAGCATTGACGGCTTAACGACGGACCGCGAGAGGAAGACGGGGGGAGCCGCCTCGCGAACGAGCGGCGGGACTTCAGCGTGCTCATGGTCATGCATTCGCAATGAATGCATTCACCATCCATGAACGCTGCCTCAGCGTGCTCTTTCCCCAAACACGTGAGGCAGTGATCATGTCCGTCCGCAGGAGGGAGGAAACTACCGCAGCCTGAAGCGCACGGCCGAAAAGCCATTCTGAAAAGAACGTCTTAACAGCCGTGAGAAATTGCTCTTTTAGCTCCCGGTCTGCCCAGGGAAAAAGCCGCGGGGCGGCTGTGCACTCAACGGGACTTTCTCGCTGGAATGCAGTGCGGCTGTAATGGCCGTGAAAACGGCAGCCCGCGGGAGATCGCTGACGATTGCAACGGTAAGCTCTTTTAGATTGTTGCAGAACGCCAGAAGAGAGAGCAGGAACTCTGGAAGAACTCTTGAAGATGAAAACTCTTTAGCAGAGAGAACAGCAGGCTCAATCATTCAGACGGATCTGAAGCGAAGAAGCTGTCTGACTGGCGCATGACGTCGCTATTTATACCCGTATGTACGGGGCGTGGCGCGTCATGCAAATGCCACTCGCCAATTTTCATTGGCCTTTTGTATAAGGCTCAGAGATGATTGGATTCTAAGCGAATTCCTATGTAACGTCGAAGTGATTCGACTGAAGGGGAACTGTGTTCATGTTCATGTTAATTCACAGTACATAAACTTTATATGAATACTTTTTTTAGCTTAATATTAATTAACATTAATAAATGCTATTTATTTATTTATTGGTCATGTTAACTAATATAGTTAATGTTAACAACTGAAACTGAATGGCAACATTTTATATTTTGTGTGTATGTGTCTGTGTGTTGATTTTAAAGTCTAACCCTTTCAATTCTGTAAACTTAAAATCCAAACTAGCAGAGGGTTACTGTGAATGCATGTGCCAACTGGGCACCGTCTTCCTTATTGATTCTTAGTTATGTAGCGCTTAAGAGTGATGTCTTATTACAGGAGGAGTCACCAGCAAAGCAATTTCCACACAAAAATTGTACAGATAGGTAACAATGACATTTAAGCAGAAGTGGTGGATGTAAAGCAAGCAATAATAACATTTTGTTATCATCATGAATCATGTTCTTATCATCATCATCAGAGTATAGGGAAAATTTAGCATATTTGGTTCACCGTTGGCATTATCTGAAGTCCTTGCATTGATTGCATTTAATTAAATCAACAGTATATTTGGTCAGTCTGATCTTGAGGCCTTAGAGATGTTAAATTGTGAAGATCTTGAGTTTTCATTAAAGGGCATGTCCGTGGTGACCTGACAAAGTTTGATGTTTCTGCATAGACATAGAAGTGGTTATAACTTAGCCTGAAAATGTCTGATCTGCCACAAAATTCACAGGTTTGGTAAGAGTCCTGGCCTGAAGACACCTAAAGACCAATATTCAGATATTATCATAGCGCCACCTGTTGGCAGCAGGATATCTCATATATTTCACTAACTCAAACATACCAAGGTCAATCTGCACCAAACTTCATATGTTTGATAATAGTGCTGGCCTGAACACATCTACATGCCAATAATCAGTTATAGGCATAGCGCCACCAGCTGGCAGCGGCAAGTTTGGCACATTTAAATGACTTATGACATATTTTTTCTATATTTACTGTATTAAAAGCATACTGCCTACCGTTTGCTGTTTTCCTGAAGCCACCGGTCGGCGGTGAGCCCAGGTGCGAGGGCCCGTTCATCGCTGCTCGCAGCTTTAATTATTATTATTATTTCATCAATGTTTTGGGTAATTTCGGGGCCCTTAACATACACGAAAACTCTTGAAACTTTGCACACACATTGGAACCTGCGGCCATCAGGGCCGGACCAACTTTGACATGGGGGGGTCACCTGGGGGGGGCGTGGCACAGCATGAAAAAAAATTACATTTGAGGGACTCTGGAGCGCACACCGGTTGACCTACAGTTATCAAAATTCATACACATATAGACCTCATCGGGCTGAAAAACTTTCATGCTCAAAGTCAGTGCTTCACCCTACAGGAAGTCAGCTATTCAGGGATGTCTAAAAAGCGCATGCAATGGAATTTGAAATACTCCTCCTAGACCTTTCCACCGATGGCCACCAAACTCGGTCAGCATGATCTCAAGACATTGGGGACGCAAAATTGCCAGGGGATTTTTGATATCTCGAGCGGTTTGGCCGTGGCGGGGCGACAAATTTATGGCGAGAAATGAGAAACAGGAAGTGTCTAATAACTTTAACACACTTTGTCTGATTTTGACCAAACTTCAGCAGTTTGTTCATCTTATGATGCCGATCACAGAGATGTGACTATTAGGAGTCAAAGTTATAGCGCCACCAACTGGCAGCACAAAGCGCAACATTTTCTAAATGCTTTTAAATCAACCTCTTAATTTTACTCAATTTGCTTCAAACTTCATCTCAATAATGTTGAAACATGGCCAATGAGAATCTGTGAATTGCATTATCGATAACTTTTATCATGTTGCCATGGCAACGTATCAAACTTTAACTTTAGCTTTTTGTGTTTTGGAGCCACTTAAAATACTCAGAATTTCATGAAACTTCACACACACATCTGTATTAATGATATTTAGACACTGATAAAAGCCCATAAATGGGTGTGGAGCAGGCGCTCCATAGCGCCACCTTTTGACAAAAGTTGGGGGTTTAGTTTGTCCTACAGTCACCAAACTCGGTACATATATTGATCTCATCAAGCCAGAAACATTTCTAATTTACACCCATTAGCTACGATCGACAGGAAGTCAGCTATTTTGATTTGAATGTGGATATTTGGAAAAATCAGGCTGTGGAATTTTATATACTTCTCTCGGGAAAACCAACCAATTCACACCAAACTTTTTTGACATGATGGCAACATTCTGAAGATGCTAAATTGCGAGCAGATTTAGGATATCTTGAACGGTGTTGATGTGGTGATTGATTGAAATCGGAGTAAAAAAAGATAGCCGTAATTTTATTATATCTTTAAAGTGCAGCATCCAAAGTCTTTGAAACATTTTTCATACAGACTACTAGTCATTCTGATCAGACACCGTTCATTTCATAATTATACAAAGATCTATGAATTAATGAAAATTAAAAAACAAATCTGATCCCTCTCTGCTCTGCACTTATGTGTGTGCGTGGTAAGTGGGTGTGTGTTTGTTGAGTGTTAGGGTGAGAGTGGGGAGGGGGGATGGGTGGAAAGAGAGAGTCAGAGAGGAGGAGATAGAAGGGAATATTTAAACTCTTGGTTGTTTATTCATTAGGATGTGAATTAGGGCTGGGTATTGTGACCAATTTAGCAATTCGATTCGATTCTTATTTTTATGGTTTCGATTCGATTCAATTCGATTCGATATCGATTAGCTATCAATATTTCATTTAAAATGTTAGTTTTGCAGACATGGGATCCATATTTTGATATAAATGCTGGTAACTTAAAACTCCCCTACTTAAGTGTATTACTGAAATACACATCTACATTAATAATAGGGTGCACACAGTTGTTTATTTTAAACAACTTTTATTTTAAATGAATACTGTAACAAGAAGTCATAAATATGTGCATCCAATGTACACCATGTAAACAAACTGCAAAATGCACATTACTGTAAAAAAATAAAAAGACTAAATGTGCAACAGTGAAATCTATTAAGAACTTCAAACATGTTTAAGAAATAAAACATTTTTCTAAATTCAAATCAGGCCCATCATAAAGCCCTTGTCTGCATATACAAAACATTCTAACTGTCCATAAAACTAACAGTTCTTAACTACAGCCTAATCATTTTTGATCACCAGATTTTTTTTGCAAAAAATGTATACCCATTAGCTACGACCAACAGGAAGTCAGCTATTTTGATTTGAATGTGGATTTTTGGAAAAATATAGCTGTGAATAAATTCATATCACTCATAGCAGAATCAGACAGTTCACACCAAACTTTGTCAACATGATGCCAAGATACTGAAGATGTTAAAATGTGAACGGCTTTGGGATATCTTGAACGGTGTTGATGTGGTGATTTATGAAAGTAACAGTAAAAAAGATGAAGAGTTATTTCCATATATCTTTAAATTGCATTATTCTAACTCATCAAAACTTTTTACATATAAAGAACAAGAAATTCTTAGGAAATACGTGTAGTTTCAAAAGATTATCATGCTCAGAGGCCCCAAAAACATTAAAAGTGTCATATAAATTTGTCAGATTAAAGCTCTAGTACCAGGGATGAACACTAGAGGTCCTCATAAGATAAGGAATCGTTTGAACAATAATGCTATTTAGCTCATTCTCAGTGTATAAGAATGAAAATAATCCATAGAATCAGTTGATATATACTGTACTGTCAGTGTACTTTTACATAATTATTTTGTATAGGTGCTTAAAGAGCATTAAAATCTTTTATTAATCTTTTAAGGAAAAATTATATGATTTATATACATATATACAATCTCACTGATAGAATAAAAAATCTTATAAGTATGACACTATACTGCTCAGTTCACTTAATTAGAATGAGAAACAAATACATCAACTAAGTTAATATGTATTTATTTTTAATAAATTTGTTTATAATTATTTCACAGATGCTTATAGATCATTAAAATAATATTTAAAAATGGTTGTAGATCATAAAACATGGTAACTATTTAAAATAGGGTCTCTTTTGTTAACAATGGTTAATGAACTAACACACGAACGAACAACGAACAATATATTTGTACTCGATTTTCTTCAAACTTCATCAGAATGATGTAAAAACACGGCCGATGAGAGTCTGTAAAGGCGTCCCTGATGCATCAAATGCTGCTGCCATGGCAAATAAATAAAAATACAAAATACATTCAAATATTTGTTTTTGAGGCAGATATCGTGCCTAGAATTTCATTTTCCATTTTCAATTTTCAATGATTTATTATATATTTAAAGTGCAGCATCCTAACTCTTTGAAACTTTTTTCATACAAATAACTATTCATTCTGATTAAACACAGTTCATTTCATAATTATACAAAACTCCACGAATGAAAGAAAATTAAAAAACATATCTGATCTCACTCTGCTCTGCACTCTATGTGTGTGTTTGTGTGGTAAGTGGCTGAGTGTAAGGAGGGGGGATGGGTGGCAAGAGAAAGAGTCAGACAGGAGGGGAGACAGTTAGTGTTAGTCCAAAGGGTTACTGTGAATGCATGTGCCAACTGGGCACCGTTTTCCTGATGCTATCGGGATGGCGACTGCCAGACGGCGAGGGCCCGGTCAACGCTGCTTGCAGCTTTAATTATTATTAGGGCCCGAGCACCGATGGTGTGAGGACCCTATTGGATCTGCTTCGTTTATTATTATTATTAGGGCCCGAGCACCGATGGTGTGAGGACCCTATTGGATCTGCTCTGTTTCTTATTAGGGCCCGAGCACTACAGTGCGAGGACCCTATTGGAATTGCTCCGTTTATTATTATTCTTCTTCTTCTCCAAAATGAAAAGTCTTTTTGAGGGCCTAAACATGCCCGAAAACTCACGAAACTTTGCACATGCATCAGACCTGGCGAAAATTTACATCTGATATGGTTTTCAAAAGTGGGTGTGGCAAAATGGCTCGATAGCCCCACCTATAAAATTTCAACGGAGTGCGCCTCGAGCTACGTTTCACGTACATGTACGAAACTCGGTACACATATGTAACACACCAATACCTACAAAAAAGTCTCCTGGTGCAACATCCGAAACCCAACAGGAAGTCCGTTATATTGAATTTCCTGTACGATTTTTGTGCAGTTTTTGCCATTTTCAGGCCTCGTACTTTAACGAACTCCTCCTACAGTTTTTATCCGATCATCTTCAAATTTGCTGAGTGTCATCATAAGGCCTTCGCGATGTTAAATTGCGAAGCTTTGGAGTTTTCGTCGATGGGCGTGTCCGTGGCGGCCTGACAAACTTTGATGTTTCGCCATGAAAAAGGAAGTTGCTATAACTCAGGCATACGATGTCCGATCTGCCTCAAACTTCACATGTTTGATGACAGTCCGGTCCTGAACACATGTCAGTGCCCAAATTCAGTTATAGTCATAGCGCCACCTGCTGACAACAGGAAATGACATGTTTAACACTGTTACGGACTCTTAGCAACATATTGAAAAGCGTTAACAAGTCGTAAATAGGCTAGCAACATGCTACAAACATGCTAAAACATGCTAGCAACACTTAGCTAAGAGCTAAAGCATGCTATTACTAAAAATACAAAAGGAAATTGCTGTAACTCATGTATATACTGTTGAATCTGACCCAAACTTAATATTCAACATGCTACAAAAATAATAAAGCATGCTAGCAACACTTAGCTAATATGCTAAAGCATGCTAATAATACAATAAAACAGGAAGTTACTCTAACTCAGGCATACCATGTCCAATCAGCCCCAAACTTAACATGTTTGATAAGAATCCTGGCCTAAACACACGCCCATGCCTGTATTCAGTTATAGTCATAGCGCCACCAGCTGGTAACAGGAAGCCATATGTTTAATACTGTTGTGGATGACTAGCAACATTTAAACAAAAATCAACAACTGTTAAAAAGGGTAGAAACATGCTAGAAACATGCTATAACATGTTAGCAACATTTAGCTAAGTGCTAAAGCATGCTCTTAATGCAATGAAACAGGAAGTTACTGTAACTCAGGCATGCAATGTCCAATCAGCCCCAAACTTCACATGTTTGATAACAGTCGTGACCTGAAGATGTCTACATGCCAATATTCAGTTATAGTTATAGCGCCACCTACTGTCAACAGGAAGTGACATGTTTAACAATGTGACACACTATTAACAACACACTAAAAAAAGTCATTGAGTGCTAAACTAGTTTAAAACGTACTCAAACATGCTAGCAACACTTAGTGCTAAAGCATGTTGTTAAAGACATAAAACAGGAAGTTACTGTAACTCAGGCATGCAATGTCCAATCAGCCCCAAACTTCACATGTTTGATAAGACTCTTGGCCTGAAGATATATACATGCCCATATTCAGTTATAGTCACAGCGCCACCTGCTGACAACAGGAAGTGATGTTTAATGGTGTTACGGACTCCTAGCAACATATTAAAAAGCTTTAGCGAGTTTTAAATAGGCTAGCATCATGCTAGAATCATGTTAAAACATGCTAGCAACACTTAGCTAAGAGCTAAAGCATGATATTAATACAAAGAAAAATAAGTGTAACTCATGCATACAATGTCCAATCTGACCCAAGCTTAATATGTTTGATAAGAGTGCTGGTCTGAACACAAGCCAATGCCCATATTCAGTTATAGTCATAGTGCCACCTGCTGGCAACAGGAAGTCACATGTTTAATACTGTTGTGGATGCCAAGCAACATTTTAAAAATATCAACAAGTGTTAAATAGGGTAGCAACATGCTAGAAACATGTTAGCAACATTTAGCTAAGTGCTAAAGCATACTCTTAATGCAATGAAACAGGAAGTTACTGTAACTCAGGCATGCAATGTCCAATCAGCCCCAAACTTAATATGTTTGATAAGAGTCCTGGCCTGAATACATTTACATGCCAGTATTTAGTTATAGTCATAGCGCCACCAGCTGGCAACAGCAAATTACTTGTTTTACACTAACATAAGCATGCAATGTACAATTTGCACCAAACTTGACATGTTTGCCAATAGTCCTGGCCTGAAGACATCTAAAAGCCAATATTTCGTAATAGCGCCACCTGTTGGCAGCAGGATATGTCATGACTTACACTCAAGCATGCCATGTTCAAGCTTCACCAAACTTCATATGTTTCATGAAAGCACTGGCCTGAACACATCTGCATGCCAATATTCAGTTATAGGCATAGCGCCACCAGCTGGCAGCAGGAAGATTGGCACATATCAATGACTTTGACATATTCCTCCTACATTTACTGTGTTAATAGCATAGTGCCCACCATTCGCCACCGATTGGCGGTGAGCCCGAGTGCGAGGGCCCTACCATCGCTGCTTGCAGCTTTAATTAGGGCCCGAGCACTACAGTGCGAGGACCCTATTGGAATTGCTCCGTTTATTAGGGCCCGAGCCCAAAAGGGCGAAGGCCCTATTGTTCTTCTAAGGGTTCTTATTTTTTTTTTTTTTTTTTATTTTTTTTAAACCTTCTGGGCACTTTTGGGGGCCTTAACATACTCAAAAACTCTTGAAAATTTGCACACACGTCGGAATCTGCGGCCATCAGGACGCCACAGAGGCTGGGACCCGGGCGTTGTTCAGGGCCTCTACAGCGCCCCCTGGAACACAGTTTGAAAACTTGATGTACTGCGCACACATACTTGCACGTATTGATATGAAACTCGGTACACATATAGATCTCACTGAGCCAAACAACTTTTGTACTCTATGTCATGGGCTGAACGCAACAGGAAGTGAGATATTTAGGGCTGTTTAAAAAGCGCATGCTCTGGAATTTAACGTACTCCTCCCAGGGTTTCCATAGGATTGTCACCAAACTCGGTCAGCATGATCTCAAGACATTGGGGAAGCTAAATTGCGAGGGGATTTTTGATATCTCGAACGGTTTGGCCGTGGCAAGGCGACAAAGTTATGGCGAGAAATGAGAAACAGGAAGTGTCTAATTACTGTTGCACACATTGCTTGATTCTTATGAAACTTCACCAGTTTGTTCGTTGTAAGATGCCGATTCCATAAATGTGACTATTATGAGTCAAAGTTATAGCGCCACCAACTGGCAGCAGGAAGCGTGTCATTTTCAAAATCCTTTGAAATCAGCCTCTTAATTTTACTTGATTTTCTTCAAACTTCATCAAAATAATGTCAAAACACGGCCGATGAGAATATGTAAAGGGGTCGATGATAAATCAAATGCTGTTGCCATGGCAACGTGTCAAACTTTAAAATTTGATTCCTGTCTTTTCGAGGCAGATAACATGCTTAGAATTTCATGAAACTCAACACACACGTCAATATTAATGATAGTTAGACACTGGCAAAAGGTCATAAATGGGCGTGGAGCAGGCACTCTATAGCGCCATCTTTTGACAAAAGTTGGGGGGTTAGTTTTTCCTACAGTCACCAAACTCTGTACATATATTGTTCTCATCAATCTGGACAACTTTCTAAATCAAACTCATTAGCTAAGACCAACAGGAAGCCGGCTATTTTGATTTGAATGTGGATTTTTTTGAAAAATCAGGCTGTAAACAAATTCACACTCCTTCTAAGAAAAATAAGGTATTCACACCAAACTTTTTTAACATGAAGAGAAGATTCTGAAGATGTTAAATTGCGAGCGAATTTGGGATATCTTGAACGGTGTTGACGTGGTGATTTTTTAAAGATGTAGTAAAAAACATAACCGTAATTTTTTTATATCTTTAAAGTGCAGCATCCAAACTCTTTACAACTTTTTTCACACAGAGATCTTATCATTCTGAGCAAGTGGTGTAAATATCAATTTTATACAAGCTTCTATGAATTAAAGAAAATTAAAAAAAGAAATTAGAAACCTGCTGTCACTCTGCCTGTGCCTGTCTGTGTTCAGTCACCATTGAGTCACTGAAGAGTGACTGAAGGGGGGAGGGGTGTAAGGGAGAGAGACCAGTGGAACATGCTGTTTTGCTTAAGACCATCTTTGAGGAAGATGCACATTGCTGTAGCGTAATCGACATAAATATGTCTGATATTTTGAGAAAATATAAAGGGTCATTAAATCTTTCATTGTTTGTATTTTGCAGTTGTTGTTTTTTATTTATTTTTACTGAACTGTACCATGAACTTGTCCTATTCAGTCACATAGCAAAAGATTAAGAAAAATACAACTTTTAAGCATGAGTGAATAATCTTCATTGTAGACAATATTTTCATAGTGTTATTTATTGAATATAAAATTATAATAATTAAAAATTTCAAGACAAACTTTGACAACAAAACAAACTTTGCTGTTATCTGTTCAAAACATCCGAAAACCATCATTTTAAAATCAGTTATATATATATCGCCCCATTAAAACACTCAACTTGATTTTTAAAGATATTTTGAAAGAATTAAGCGTTTATAGAGCACTTTGTGTATTGCTGTACACCCACATGAACTGTGTTCATGTTCATGTTAATTCACAGTACATAAACTAATTTACCTTTAAACAATATATGAATACTTTTTTTTAGCTTAATATTAATTAACATTAATAAATGCTATTTAATTATTGTTCATGTTAACTAATATAGTTAATGTTAACAAATGAAACTGGATGGCAACATTTTATATATTGTGTGTATGTCTCTGTGTTGATTTTAAAGTGTAACCCTTTCAATTCAGTAAACTTAAAATCCAAACTAGCAGAGGGTTACTGTGAATGCATTTGCCAACTGTGCACCGTTTTCCTTATTGATTCTTAGTTATGTAGCGCTTAAGAGTGATGTCTTATAACAGGAGTCACCAGCAAAGCAATATCCACATACAAATTGTACAGATAGGTAACAATTTAAGCAGAAGTGGTGAATGTAATGCAAGCAATAATAACATTTTGTTATCATCATGAATTACATGTTCTTATCATCATCATCAGAATATAGGGAAAATGTTCACATTTGGTTCACAGTTGGCATTATCTGAAGTCCTTGCAGGGGATTAGGTTTATAGCAAACTCCTCCTAGACATTTAATGAAATCAACATTATATTTGGTCAGTCTGATCTAGAGGCCTTAGAGATGTTAAATTGTGAAGATCTTGAGTTTCAGTAAAGGGCGTGTCCGTGGCGGCCTGACAAAGTTTGATGTTTTGCCATGGACATAGGTGTAATAACTCAGCCATAAAATGTCTGATCTGCCTCAAACTTCAGAGGTTTGGTAAGAGTCCTGGCCTGAAGACACCTAAAGGCCAATATTCAGATATTATCATAGCGCCACCTGTTGACACCAGGATATATCATATCTTTCACTAACTCAAACATACCAAGGTCAATCTGCACCAAACTTCATATGTTTGATAATAGTGCTGGCCTGAACACATCTACATGCCATTTATAGGCATAGCGCCACCAGCTGCCAATGGGAAGTTTGGCACATTTAAATGACTTATGACATATTTCTCATATATTTACTGTATTAAAAGCATACTGCCCACCGTTTGCTGTTTTCCTAAAGCCACCGGTCGGCGGTGAGCCCGGGTGCGAGGGCCCGTTCATCGCTGCTTGCAGCTTTAATTCTTCTTCTTCTTCTTCTTCTTCTTCTTCTCCAAAATGAAAAGTCTTTTTGAGGGCCTAAACATGCCCGAAAACTCACGAAACTTTGCACACGCATCAGACCTGGCGAAAATTTACATCTGATATGGTTTTCAAAAGTGGGTGTGGCAAAATGGCTCGATAGCGCCACCTATAAAATTTCAACGGAGTGCCCCTCGAGCTACGTTTCACGTACATGTACGAAACTCGGTATACATATGTAACACACCAATACCTACAAAAAAGTCTCCCGGTGCAACATCCGAAACCCAACAGGAAGTCCGTTATATTGAATTTCCTGTACGATTTTTGTGCAGTTTTTGCCATTTTCAGGCCTCATACTTTAACGAACTCCTCCTACAGTTTTTATCCGATCATCTTCAAATTGGCTGAGTGTCATCATAAGGCCTTTGCGATGTTAAATTGCGAAGCTTTAGAGTTTTCGTCGAAGGGCGTGTCCGTGGCGGTCGGACAAACTTTGATGTTTCGCCATGAAAAAGGAAGTTGCTATAACTCAGGCATACGATGTCCGATCTGCCTCAAACTTCACATGTTTGATGACAGTCCGGTCCTGAACACACGTCAGTGCCCATATTCAGTTATAGTCATAGCGCCACCTGCTGACAACAGGAAATGACATGTTTAACACTGTTACGGACTCCTAGAAACATATTGAAAAGCGTTAACAAGTCTTAAATAGGCTAGCTACATGCTACAAACATGCTAAAACATGCTAGCAACACTTAGCTAAGAGCTAAAGCATGCTATTAATACAAATACAAAAGGAAATTGCTGTAACTCATGTATATAATGTTGAATCTGACCCAAATTTAATATTCAACATGCTACAAAAATAATAAAGCATGCTAGCAACACTTAGCTAATATGCTAAAGCATGCTAATAATACAATGAAACAGGAAGTTACTCTAACTCAGGCATACAATGTCCAATCAGCCCCAAACTTAACATGTTTGATAAGAATCCTGGCCTAAACACACGCCCATGCCCGTATTCAGTTATAGTCATAGCGCCACCAGCTGGTAACAGGAAGCCACATGTTTAATACTGTTGTGGATGCCTAGCAACATTTTTAAAAAATTCAACAACTGTTAAACAGGGTAGCAACATGCTAGAAACATGCTATAACATGTTAGCAACATTTAGCTAAGTGCTAAAGCATACTCTTAATGCAATGAAACAGGAAGTTACTGTAACTCAGGCATGCAATGTCCAATCAGCCCCAAACTTCACATGTTTGATAACAGTCCTGGCCTGAAGATATCTACATGCCAATATTCAGTTATAGTTATAGCGCCACCTACTGTCAACAGGAAGTGACATGTTTAACACTGTGACACACTATTAGCAACACACTAAAAAAGCCATTGAGTGCTAAACTAGTTTAAAACGTACTCAAACAAGCTAGCAACACTTACTTAGTGCTAAAGCATGTTGTTAAAGACATAAAACAGGAAGTTA
Source organism: Garra rufa (assembly GCF_049309525.1). Taxonomy (NCBI): domain Eukaryota; kingdom Metazoa; phylum Chordata; class Actinopteri; order Cypriniformes; family Cyprinidae; genus Garra; species Garra rufa. The sequence continues at coordinate 1,182,005 of NW_027394279.1, read as the reverse complement.
CTGTAACTCAGACATGCAATGTCCAATCAGCCCCAAACTTCACATGTTTGATAACAGTCCTGACCTGAAGATATCTACATGCCAATATTCAGTTATAGTCATAGCGCCACCTACTGACAACAGGAAGTGACGTTTAATGGTGTTACGGACTCCTAGCAACATAATAAAAAGCGTCAGCAAGTTTTAAATAGGCTAGCATCATGCTAGAATCATGTTAAAACATGCTAGCAACACTTAGCTGAGAGCTAAAGCATGATATTAATACAAAGAAAAATAAGTGTAACTCATGCATACAATGTCCAATCTGACCCAAGCTTAATATGTTTGATAAGAGTCCTGGTCTGAACACAAGCCCATGCCCATATTCAGTTATAGTCATAGTGCCACCTGCTGGCAACAGGAAGTCACATGTTTAATACTGTTGTGGATGCCCAGCAACATTTTAAAAATATCAACAAGTGTTAAATAGGGTAGCAACATGCTAGAAACATGTTAGCAACATTTAGCTAAGTGCTAAAGCATACTCTTAATGCAATGAAACAGGAAGTTACTGTAACTCAGGCGTGCAATGTCCAATCAGCCCCAAACTTAATATGTTTGATAAGAGTCTTGGCCTGAATACATTTACATGCCAATATTTAGTTATAGTCATAGCGCCACCAGCTGGCAACAGCAAATTACTTGTTTTACACTAACTTAAGCATGCAATGTACAATTTGCACCAAACTTGACATGTTTGCCAATAGTCCTGGCCTGAAGACATCTAAAAGCCAATATTTTGTAATAGCGCCACCTGTTGGCAGCAGGATATGTCATGACTTACACTCAAGCATGCCATGTTCAAGCTTCACCAAACTTCATATGTTTGATAAAAGCACTGGCCTGAACACATCTGCATGCCAATATTCAGTTATAGGCATAGCGCCACCAGCTGGCAGAAGGAAGATTGGCACATATCAATGACTTTGACATATTCCTCCTACATTTTCTGTGTTAATAGCATAGTGCCCACCATTCGCCACCGATCGGCGGTGAGCCCGAGTGCGAGGGCCCTACCATCGCTGCTTGCAGCTTTAATTAGGGCCCGAGCACTACAGTGCGAGGACCCTATTGGAATTGCTCCGTTTATTATTCTTCTTCTTCTTCTCCAAAATGAAAAGTCTTTTTGAGGGCCTAAACATGCCCGAAAACTCACGAAACTTTGCACACGCATCAGACCTGGCGAAAATTTACATCTGATATGGTTTTCAAAAGTGGGTGTGGCAAAATGGCTCGATAGCGCCACCTATAAAATTTCAACGGAGTGCGCCTCGAGCTACGTTTCACGTACATGTACGAAACTCGGTACACATATGTAACACACCAATACCTACAAAAAAGTCTCCTGGTGCAACATCCGAAACCCAACAGGAAGTCCGTTATATTGAATTTCCTGTACGATTTTTGTGCAGTTTTTGCCATTTTCAGGCCTCGTACTTTAACGAACTCCTCCTACAGTTTTTATCCGATCATCTTCAAATTTGCTGAGTGTCATCATAAGGCCTTCGCGATGTTAAATTGCGAAGCTTTAGAGTTTTCGTCGATGGGCGTGTCCGTGGCGGCCTGACAAACTTTGATGTTTCGCCTTGAAAAAGGAAGTTGCTATAACTCAGGCATACGATGTCCGATCTGCCTCAAACTTCACATGTTTGATGACAGTCCGGTCCTTAACACATGTCAGTGCCCAAATTCAGTTATAGTCATAGCGCCACCTGCTGACAACAGGAAATGACATGTTTAACACTGTTACGGACTCTTAGCAACATATTGAAAAGCGTTAACAAGTCGTAAATAGGCTAGCAACATGCTACAAACATGCTAAAACATGCTAGCAACACTTAGCTAAGAGCTAAACCATGCTATTAATAAAAATACAAAAGGAAATTGCTGTAACTCATGTATATACTGTTGAATCTGACCCAAACTTAATATTCAACATGCTACAAAAATAATAAAGCATGCTAGCAACACTTAGCTAATATGCTAAAGCATGCTAATAATACAATAAAACAGGAAGTTACTCTAACTCAGGCATACCATGTCCAATCAGCCCCAAACTTAACATGTTTGATAAGAATCCTGGCCTAAACACACGCCCATGCCTGTATTCAGTTATAGTCATAGCACCACCAGCTGGTAACAGGAAGCCATATGTTTAATACTGTTGTGGATGACTAGCAACATTTAAAAAAAATCAACAACTGTTAAAAAGGGTAGAAACATGCTAGAAACATGCTATAACATGTTAGCAACATTTAGCTAAGTGCTAAAGCATGCTCTTAATGCAATGAAACAGGAAGTTACTGTAACTCAGGCATTCAATGTCCAATCAGCCCCAAACTTCACATGTTTGATAACAGTCGTGACCTGAAGATGTCTACATGCCAATATTCAGTTATAGTTATAGCGCCACCTACTGTCAACAGGAAGTGACATGTTTAACACTGTGACACACTATTAGCAACACACTAAAAAAGCCATTGAGTGCTAAACTAGTTTAAAACGTACTCAAACAAGCTAGCAACACTTACTTAGTGCTAAAGCATGTTGTTAAAGACATAAAACAGGAAGTTACTGTAACTCAGACATGCAATGTCCAATCAGCCCCAAACTTCACATGTTTGATAACAGTCCTGACCTGAAGATATCTACATGCCAATATTCAGTTATAGTCATAGCGCCACCTACTGACAACAGGAAGTGACGTTTAATGGTGTTACGGACTCCTAGCAACATAATAAAAAGCGTCAGCAAGTTTTAAATAGGCTAGCATCATGCTAGAATCATGTTAAAACATGCTAGCAACACTTAGCTGAGAGCTAAAGCATGATATTAATACAAAGAAAAATAAGTGTAACTCATGCATACAATGTCCAATCTGACCCAAGCTTAATATGTTTGATAAGAGTCCTGGTCTGAACACAAGCCCATGCCCATATTCAGTTATAGTCATAGTGCCACCTGCTGGCAACAGGAAGTCACATGTTTAATACTGTTGTGGATGCCCAGCAACATTTTAAAAATATCAACAAGTGTTAAATAGGGTAGCAACATGCTAGAAACATGTTAGCAACATTTAGCTAAGTGCTAAAGCATACTCTTAATGCAATGAAACAGGAAGTTACTGTAACTCAGGCGTGCAATGTCCAATCAGCCCCAAACTTAATATGTTTGATAAGAGTCTTGGCCTGAATACATTTACATGCCAATATTTAGTTATAGTCATAGCGCCACCAGCTGGCAACAGCAAATTACTTGTTTTACACTAACTTAAGCATGCAATGTACAATTTGCACCAAACTTGACATGTTTGCCAATAGTCCTGGCCTGAAGACATCTAAAAGCCAATATTTTGTAATAGCGCCACCTGTTGGCAGCAGGATATGTCATGACTTACACTCAAGCATGCCATGTTCAAGCTTCACCAAACTTCATATGTTTGATAAAAGCACTGGCCTGAACACATCTGCATGCCAATATTCAGTTATAGGCATAGCGCCACCAGCTGGCAGAAGGAAGATTGGCACATATCAATGACTTTGACATATTCCTCCTACATTTTCTGTGTTAATAGCATAGTGCCCACCATTCGCCACCGATCGGCGGTGAGCCCGAGTGCGAGGGCCCTACCATCGCTGCTTGCAGCTTTAATTAGGGCCCGAGCACTACAGTGCGAGGACCCTATTGGAATTGCTCCGTTTATTATTCTTCTTCTTCTTCTCCAAAATGAAAAGTCTTTTTGAGGGCCTAAACATGCCCGAAAACTCACGAAACTTTGCACACGCATCAGACCTGGCGAAAATTTACATCTGATATGGTTTTCAAAAGTGGGTGTGGCAAAATGGCTCGATAGCGCCACCTATAAAATTTCAACGGAGTGCGCCTCGAGCTACGTTTCACGTACATGTACGAAACTCGGTACACATATGTAACACACCAATACCTACAAAAAAGTCTCCTGGTGCAACATCCGAAACCCAACAGGAAGTCCGTTATATTGAATTTCCTGTACGATTTTTGTGCAGTTTTTGCCATTTTCAGGCCTCGTACTTTAACGAACTCCTCCTACAGTTTTTATCCGATCATCTTCAAATTTGCTGAGTGTCATCATAAGGCCTTCGCGATGTTAAATTGCGAAGCTTTAGAGTTTTCGTCGATGGGCGTGTCCGTGGCGGCCTGACAAACTTTGATGTTTCGCCTTGAAAAAGGAAGTTGCTATAACTCAGGCATACGATGTCCGATCTGCCTCAAACTTCACATGTTTGATGACAGTCCGGTCCTTAACACATGTCAGTGCCCAAATTCAGTTATAGTCATAGCGCCACCTGCTGACAACAGGAAATGACATGTTTAACACTGTTACGGACTCTTAGCAACATATTGAAAAGCGTTAACAAGTCGTAAATAGGCTAGCAACATGCTACAAACATGCTAAAACATGCTAGCAACACTTAGCTAAGAGCTAAACCATGCTATTAATAAAAATACAAAAGGAAATTGCTGTAACTCATGTATATACTGTTGAATCTGACCCAAACTTAATATTCAACATGCTACAAAAATAATAAAGCATGCTAGCAACACTTAGCTAATATGCTAAAGCATGCTAATAATACAATAAAACAGGAAGTTACTCTAACTCAGGCATACCATGTCCAATCAGCCCCAAACTTAACATGTTTGATAAGAATCCTGGCCTAAACACACGCCCATGCCTGTATTCAGTTATAGTCATAGCACCACCAGCTGGTAACAGGAAGCCATATGTTTAATACTGTTGTGGATGACTAGCAACATTTAAAAAAAATCAACAACTGTTAAAAAGGGTAGAAACATGCTAGAAACATGCTATAACATGTTAGCAACATTTAGCTAAGTGCTAAAGCATGCTCTTAATGCAATGAAACAGGAAGTTACTGTAACTCAGGCATTCAATGTCCAATCAGCCCCAAACTTCACATGTTTGATAACAGTCGTGACCTGAAGATGTCTACATGCCAATATTCAGTTATAGTTATAGCGCCACCTACTGTCAACAGGAAGTGACATGTTTAACACTGTGACACACTATTAGCAACACACTAAAAAAGCCATTGAGTGCTAAACTAGTTTAAAACGTACTCAAACATGCTAGCAACACTTACTTAGTGCTAAAGCATGTTGTTAAAGACATAAAACAGGAAGTTACTGTAACTCACGCATGCAATGTCCAATCAGGCCCAAACTTCACATGTTTGATAAGACTCTTGGCCTGAAGATATATACATGCCCATATTCAGTTATAGTCACAGCGCCACCTGCTGACAACAGGAAGTGATGTTTAATGGTGTTACGGACTCCTAGCAACATATTAAAAAGCTTTAGCGAGTTTTAAATAGGCTAGCATCATGCTAGAATCATGTTAAAACATGCTAGCAACACTTAGCTAAGAGCTAAAGCATGATATTAATACAAAGAAAAATAAGTGTAACTCATGCATACTATGTCCAATCTGACCCAAGCTTAATATGTTTGATAAGAGTGCTGGTCTGAACACAAGCCAATGCCCATATTCAGTTATAGTCATAGTGCCACCTGCTGGCAACAGGAAGTCACATGTTTAATACTGTTGTGGATGCCAAGCAACATTTTAAAAATATCAACAAATGTTAAATAGGGTAGCAACGTGCTAGAAACATGTTAGCAACATTTAGCTAAGTGCTAAAGCATACTCTTAATGCAATGAAACAGGAAGTTACTGTAACTCAGGCATGCAATCAGCCCCAAACTTAATATGTTTGATAAGAGTCTTGGCCTGAATACATTTACATGCCAATATTTAGTTATAGTCATAGCGCCACCAGCTGGCAACAGCAAATGACTTGTTTTACACTAACTTAAGCATGCAATGTACAATTTGCACCAAACTTGACATGTTTGCCAATAGTCCTGGCCTGAAGACATCTAAAAGCCAATATTTTGTAATAGCGCCACCTGTTGGCAGCAGGATATGTTATGACTTACACTCAAGCATGCCATGTTCAAGCTTCACCAAACTTCATATGTTTGATAAGAATCCTGGCCTAAACACACGCCCATGCCCGTATTCAGTTATAGTCATAGCGCCACCAGCTGGTAACAGGAAGCCACATTTTTAATACTGTTGTGGATGCCTAGCAACATTTAAAAAGAAATAAACAACTGTTAAACAGGGTAGCAACATGCTAGAAACATGCTATAACATGTTAACAACATTTAGCTAAGTGCTAAAGCATACTCTTAATGCAATGAAACAGGAAGTTACTGTAACTCATGCATGCAATGTCCAATCAGCCCCAAACTTCACATGTTTGATAACAGTCCTGGCCTGAAGATATCTAAAAGCCAATATTTTGTAATAGCGCCACCTGTTGGCAGCAGGATATGTTATGACTTACACTCAAGCATGCCATGTTCAAGCTTCACCAAACTTCATATGGTAAAAGTCCTGGCCTGAAGACATCTAAAGGCCAATATACTTATACATGATTTATGAAAGTAACAGTAAAAAAGATTAAGAGTAATCTTCATAGATCTTTAAATTGCAATATTCTAACTCATCAAAACTTTTTAACTTATAAAGAACAAGACATTCTTAGGGAATCTGAGTAGATTCAAAATGTTATCATGCTCAGAGGCCCCAAAAACATTATAAAAGTGTAACATATGTTTGTCATTTTAAGGCTCTAATACCAGGAATGAACACTAGAGGTCCTCATAAGATAAGGAATCGTTTGCCTCTAATGCTATTTAGCTCATTCTCAGTGTATAAGAATGATAATAATCCATAGAATCAGTTGATATGTACTGTACTGTCAGTGTACTTTTACATAATTATTTTGTATAGGTGCTTAAAGAGCATTAAAATCTTTTTATCTTTTAAGGAAAAATTTTATGATTTATATATATATATACACTCTCACTCATAGAACAAAAAATCTTATAAGTATGACACTAAACTGCTCAGGTCACTTTATTAGAATGAGAAACTAAGTTAATATGTATTTATTTTTAATATATTTGTTTATAATTATTTTAAAGATGCTTATAGATCATTAAAATAATATTTAAAAATGGTTGTAGATCATAAAACATGGTTACTATTTAAAATAGGGTCTCTTTTAACAATGGTTAATGAACTAACAAACACGAACGAACAACGGACAATTTATTTGTACTCGATTTTCTTCAAACTTCATCAGAATAATGTAAGAACATGGCCAATGAGAGTCTTTAAAGGCGTCCCTTATGCACTAAATACTGTTGCCATGGCAAATAAAAAAAATAAAAAATACATTCAAATATTTGTTTCCTGTGTTTTTGAGGCAGATAGCGTGCTTAGAATTTCATTTTACATTTTCAATTTTCAATGATTTATTATATATTTAAAGTGCAGCATCCTAACTCTTTGAAACTTTTTTCATACAAATAACTATTCATTCTGATCAAACACAGTTAATTTCATACTTATACAAAACTCCACGAATGAAACAAAATAAAAAAACATATCTGATCTCACTCTGCTCTGCACTCTATGTGTGTGTTTGTTTGGTAAGTGGCTGAGTGTAAGGAGGGGGGATGGGTGGTAAGAGAAAGAGTCAGAGAGGAGAGACAGTTAGGGTTAGTCCAAAGGGTTACTGTGAATGCATGTGCCAACCGGGCACCGTTTTCCTGATGCTATCGGGATGGCAACTGCACAGTCGGCGAGGGCCCGGTCATCGCTGCTTGCAGCTTTAATTAGGGCCCGAGCACTACAGTGCGAGGACCCTATTGGAATTGCTCCGTTTATTATTAGGGCCCGAGCCCAAAAGGGCGAAGGCCCTATTGTTCTTCTAAGGGTTCTTATTAGGGCCCGAGCACCGATGGTGTGAGGACCCTATTGAATCTGCTCCGTTTATTATTATTATTAGGGCCCGAGCACTACAGTGCGAGGACCCTATTGGAATTGCTTCGTTTATTATTATTATTATTAGGGCCCGAGCCCAAAAGGGCGAAGGCCCTATTGTTCTTCTAAGGATTCTTATTTTTTTTTTTTTATTTTTTTTTTTTTGTTAACCTTCCGGGCACTTAAGGGGGTCTTAACATACTCAAAAACTCTTGAAAATTTGCACACATGTCGGAATCTGCGGCCATCAGGACGCCACAGAGGCTGGTACCGGGGCGTGGCAAGGGGACTCTACAGCGCCCCCTGGAATTTTGAGGGCCATATAGCACACATACTTGAACGTACACATATGAAACTCGGTACACATATAGAACTCATTGAGCTGAACAACTTTTGTACTCTATGTCATTTTCTCAATGCAACAGGAAGTGAGATATTTAGGGCTGTATAAAAAGCGCATGCTCTGGAATTTAACGTACTCCTCCCAGGATTTCCATACGATTGTCACCAAACTCGGTCAGCATGATCTCAAGACATTGGGGACGCTAAATTGCGAGGGGATTTTTGATATCTCGAACGGTTTGGCCGTGGCAAGGCGACAAAGTTATGGCGAGAAATGAGAAACAGGAAGTGTCTAATAACTGTTGCACACATTGCCTGATTCTGATGAAACTTCACCAGATTGTTCGTTGTATGATGCCGATTCCATAAAGGTGACTATTATGAGTGAAAGTTATAGCGCCACCAACTGGCAGCAGGAAGCGTGTCATTTTCAAAATGCTTTGAAATCAGCCTCTTAATTTTACTTGATTTTCTTTAAACTTCATCAAAATCATGTCAAAACACGGCCGATAAGAATATGTAAAGGGGTCGATGATAAATCAAATGCTGTTGCCATGGCAACGTCTCAAACTTTAAAATTAGATTCCTGTCTTTTCGAGGCAGATAACATGCTTAGAATTTCATGAAACTCAACACACACATCAATATTAATGATAGTTAGACACTGGCAAAAGATCATAAATGGGCGTGGAGCAGGAACTCTATAGCGCCATCTTTTGACAAAAGTTGGGGGGTTAGTTTTTCCTACAGTCACCAAACTCTGTACATATATTGTTCTCATCAATCTGGACAACTTTCTAAATTAAACTCATTAGCTAAAACCAACAGGAAGCCGGCTATTTTGATTTGAATGTGGATTTTTGGAAAAATCAGGCTGTAAACAAATTTATACTCCTCCTAAGAAGAACAAGCTGTTCACACCAAACTTTTTTAACATGGAGAGAAGATACAGAAGATGTTAAATTGCGAGCAGTTTTGGGATATCTTGAACGGTGTTGACGTGGTGATTTTTTAAAGATGTATAACCATCATTTTCTATATCTTTAAAGAGCAGCATCTTAACTATTTAAAACTTTTTTCACACAGAGATCTTATCATTCTGAGCAAGTGCTGTAAATATCAATTTAATTCAAGCTTCTACGAATTAAAGAAAATTAAAAAAAGAAATCAGAAACCTGCTGTCACTCTGCCTTGAGTGTCTGTGTTCAGTCACCATTGAGTGACTGAAGAGAGACTGAAGGGGGAGGGGTGAAAGGGAGAGAGGGAGAGAGAGTAGAACATGCTGTCTTGCTAAAGACCATCTTTGAGGAAAAAATGCACATTGATGTTACATAAATATGTTTGATCTTTGAGAGTCTGATATTTTGAGAAAATATAAAGGGTCACTAAGTCTTTCATTGTTTGTATTTTGCAGTTGTTTTTTTATTTATTTTTTACTGAACTGTACCATGAACTTGTCCTATTCAGTCACATAGCAAAAGATTAAGAAAAATACAGCTTTTTATCATGAGCGATTTATCTTCATTGATAGACATTTATTTATCATAGTGTTATTTATTGAATATAAAATTTAAATTAACAATTTCAAGACAAACTTTGCTGTTATCTGTTCAAAACATCTGAAAATTATACCATTATACCATATATATATCGCCCCATTACAATACTAAACTTGATTTTTAAAGATATTTTGAAAGAAAGAAGCGTTTATAGAGCACTTTGTGTATTGCTGTACACCTACATGAACTGTGTTCATGTTCATGTTAATTCACAGTACATAAACTAATGTTAAAATATACTATTTTACCATTAAACAATATATGAATACTTTTTTTAGGTTAATATTAATTAACATTAATAAATACTATTTAATTATTGTTCATGTTAACTAATATAGTTAATGTTAACAAATGACACTGGTTGGCAATTTTATATATTGTGTGTATGTGTCTGTGTGTTGATTTTAAAGTCTAACCCTTTCAATTCTGTAAACTTTAAATCCAAACTGGCTGAGGGTTACTGTGAATGCATGTGCCAACTGGGCACCGTTTTCCTAATTGATTCTTTCTTAGTTATGTAGCACTTAAAAGTGATGTCTTATAACAGGAGTTACCTGCAAAGCAATATCCACACACAAATTGAATAGATAGGTAACGATGACTTTTAAGCAGAAGTGGTGGACGTAAAGCAAGCAATAATAACATTTTGTTATCATCATGAATTACATGTTCTTATCATCATCCTCAGAATATTGGGAAAATGTTCCCTATATTGTGAACGGCTTTGGGATATCTTGAACGGTGTTGATGTGGTGATTTATGAAAGTGACAATAAAAAAGATGAAGAGTTATTTTCATATATCTTTAAATTGCATTATTCTAACTCATCAAAACTTTTTACATATAAAGAACAAGAAATTCTTAGGAAATACGTGTAGTTTCAAAATGTTATCATGCTCAGAGGCCCCAAAAACATAAAAAGTGTCATATAAATTTTTCAGATTAAAGCTCTAATACCAGAGATGAACACTAGAGGTCCTCATAAGATAAGGAATCGTTTGACCTCTAATGCTATTTAGCTCATTGTCAGTGTATAAGAATGACAATAATCCATAGAATCAGTTGATATATACTGTACTGTCAGTGTAATTTTACATAATTATTTTGTATAGGTGCTTAAAGAGCATTAAAATCTTTTTTTTTTATCTTTTAAGGAAAAATTATATGATTTAAATACATATATACACTCTCACTGATAGAACAAAATATTTTATAAGTATGACACTATACTTCTCAGTTCACTTAATTAGAATGAGAAACAAATACAAAAAGGCCAAACAAATCAACTAAGTTAATATGTATTTATTTTTAATATATTTGTTTATAATTATTTCACAGATGCTTATAGATTATTAAAATACTATTTAAAAATGCTTGTAGACCATAAAACATGGTAACTATTTAAAATAGGGTCTCTTTTGTTAACAATGGTTAATGAACTAACAAACACGAACGAACAACGAACAGTATATTTGTAATCGATTTTCTTCAAACTTCATCAGAATAATGTAAAAACACTGCCGATGAGAGTCTGTAAAGGGCGTCCCTGATGCATCAAATGCTGTTGCCATGGCAAATAAATAAAACAAAAAATAAATTCAAATATTTGTTTCCTGTGTTTTTGAGGCAGATAGCGTGCATAGAATTTCATTTTCCATTTTCAATTTTCAATGATTTATTATATATTTAAAGTGCAGCATCCTAACTCTTTGAAACTTTTTTCCAAAAAAATAACGATTCATTCTAATCAAACACAGTACATTTCATAATTATACAAAACTCCACGAATGAAAGAAAATAAAAAAAACATATCTGATCTCACTCTGCTCTGCACTCTTGTTTGTGTGGTAAGTGGCTGAGTGTAAGGAGGTGGGATGGGTGGTAAGAGAAAGAGTCAGAGAGGAGGAAAGACAGTTACGGTTAGTCCAAATGGTTACTGTGAATGCATGTGCCAACTGGGCACCGTTTTCCTGATGCTATCGGGATGGCGACTGCACAGTCGGCGAGGGCCCGGTCATCGCTGCTTGCAGCTTTAATTAGGGCCCGAGCACTACAGTGCGAGGACCCTATTGGAATTGCTCCGTTTATTATTCTTCTTCTTCTTCTTCTTCTTCTTCTTCTCCAAAGTGAAAAGTCTTTTTGAGGGCCTAAACATGCCCGAAAACTCACGAAACTTTGCACACGCATCAGACCTGGCGAAAATTTACATCTGATATGGTTTTCAAAAGTGGGTGTGGCAAAATGGCTCGATAGCGCCACCTATAAAATTTCAACGGAGTGCCCCTCGAGCTACGTTTCATGTACATGTACGAAACTCGGTACACATATGTAACACACCAATACCTACAAAAAAGTCTCCTGGTGCAACATCCGAAACCCAACAGGAAGTCCGTTATATTGAATTTCCTGTACGATTTTTGTGCAGTTTTTGCCATTTTCAGGCCTCATACTTTAACGAACTCCTCCTACAGTTTTTATCCGATCATCTTCAAATTTGCTGAGTGTCATCATAAGGCCTTTGCGATGTTAAATTGCGAAGCTTTAGAGTTTTCGTCGAAGGGCGTGTCCGTGGCGGCCGGACAAACTTTGATGTTTCGCCATGAAAAAGGAAGTTGCTATAACTCAGGCATACGATGTCCGATCTGCCTCAAACTTCACATGTTTGATGACAGTCCGGTCCTGAACACACGTCAGTGCCCATATTCAGTTATAATCATAGCGCCACCTGCTGACAACAGGAAATGACATGTTTAACACTGTTACGGACTCCTAGAAACATATTGAAAAGCGTTAACAAGTCTTAAATAGGCTAGCAACATGCTACAAACATGCTAAAACATGCTAGCAACACTAAGCTAAGAGCTAAAGCATGCTATTAATACAAATACAAAAGGAAATTGCTGTAACGCATGTATATAATGTTGAATCTGACCCAAACTTAATATTCAACATGCTACAAAAATAATAAAGCATGCTAGCAACACTTAGCTAATATGCTAAAGCATGCTAATAATACAATGAAACAGGAAGTTACTCTAACTCAGGCATACAATGTCCAATCAGCCCCAAACTTAACATGTTTGATAAGAATCCTGGCCAAAACACACGCCCATGCCCGTATTCAGTTATAGTCATAGCGCCACCAGCTGGTAACAGGAAGCCACATGTTTAATACTGTTGTGGATGCCTAGCAACATTTTAAAAAAATTCAACTACTGTTAAACAGGGTAGCAACATGCTAGAAACATGCTATAACATGTTAGCAACATTTAGCTACGTGCTAAAGCATACTCTTAATGCAATGAAACAGGAAGTTACTCTAACTCAGGCATGCAATGTCCAATCAGCCCCAAACTTCACATGTTTGATAACAGTCCTGGCCTGAAGATATCTACATGCCAATATTCAGTTATAGTTATAGCGCCACCTACTGTCAACAGGAAGTGACATGTTTAACACTGTGACACACTATTAGCAACACACTAAAAAAGCCATTGACTGCTAAACTAGTTTAAAACGTACTCAAACATGCTAGCAACACTTACTTAGTGCTAAAGCATGTTGTTAAAGACATAAAACAGGAAGTTACTGTAACTCAGACATGCAATGTCCAATCAGCCCCAAACTTCACGTTTGATAAGAATCCTGGCCTGAAGATATATACATGCAGTTATAGTCACAGCGCCACCTGCTGACAACAGGAAGTGACGTTTAATGGTGTTACGGACTCCTAGCAACATAATAAAAAGCGTCAGCAAGTTTTAAATAGGCTAGCATCATGCTAGAATCATGTTAAAACATGCTAGCAACACTTAGCTGAGAGCTAAAGCATGATATTAATACAAAGAAAAATAAGTGTAACTCATGCATACAATGTCCAATCTGACCCAAGCTTAATATGTTTGATAAGAGTCCTGGTCTGAACACAAGCCCATGCCCATATTCAGTTATAGTGATAGTGCCACCTGCTGGCAACAGGAAGTCACATGTTTAATACTGTTGTGGATGCCAAGCAACATTTTAAAAATATCAACAAGTGTTAAATAGGGTAGCAACATGCTAGAAACATGCTATAACATGTTAGCAACATTTAGCTAAGTGCTAAAGCATGCTCTTAATGCAATGAAACAGGAAGTTACTGTAACTCAGGCATGCAATGTCCAATCAGCCTCAAACTTCACGTTTGATAAGAGTCCTGGCCTGAAGATATATATATGCCCATATTCAGCTATAGTCATAGCGCCACCAGCTGGTAATAGGAAGCCACATGTTTAATACTGTTGTGGATGCCTAGCAACATTTTAAAAATATCAACAAGTGTTAAAATAGGGTAGCAACATGTTAGAAACATGTTAGCAACATTTAGCTACGTGCTAAAGCATACTCTTAATGCAATGAAACAGGAAGTTACTGTAACTCAGGCATGCAATGTCCAATCAGTCCCAAACTTCACATGTTTGATAACAGTCCTGGCCTGAAGATATCTACATGCCAATATTCAGTTATAGTTATAGCGCCACCTACTGTCAACAGGAAGTGACATGTTTAACACTGTGACACACTATTAGCAACACACTAAAAAAGCCATTGAGTGCTAAACTAGTTTAAAACGTACTCAAACATGCTAGCAACACTTACTTAGTGCTAAAGCATGTTGTTAAAGACATAAAACAGGAAGTTACTGTAACTCAGACATGCAATGTCCAATCAGCCCCAAACTTCACGTTTGATAAGACTCCTGGCCTGAAGATATATACATGCAGTTATAGTCACAGCGCCACCTGCTGACAACAGGAAGTGATGTTTAATGGTGTTACGGACTCCTAGCAACATATTAAAAAGCGTTAGCAAGTTTTAAATAGGCTAGCATCATGCTAGAATCATGTTAAAACATGCTAGCAACACTTAGCTAAGAGCTAAAGCATGATATTAATACAAAGAAAAATAAGTGTAACTCATGCATACAATGTCCAATCTAAACCAAGCTTAATATGTTTGATAAGAGTCCTGGTCTGAACACAAGCCCATGCCCATATTCAGTTATAGTGATAGTGCCACCTGCTGGCAACAGGAAGTCACATGTTTAATACTGTTGTGGATGCCCAGGAACATTTTAAAAATATCAACAAGTGTTAAATAGGGTAGCAACATGCTAGAAACATGTTAGCAACATTTAGCTAAGTGCTAAAGCATACTCTTAATGCAATGAAACAGGAAGTTACTGTAACTCAGGCATGCAATGTCCAATCAGCCCCAAACTTAATATGTTTGATAAGAGTCTTGGCCTGAATACATTTACATGCCAATATTTAGTTATAGTCATAGCGCCACCAGCTGGCAACAGCAAATTACTTGTTTTACACTAACTTAAGCATGCAATGTACAATTTGCACCAAACTTGACATGTTTGCCAATAGTCCTGGCCTGAAGACATCTAAAAGCCAATATTTTGTAATAGCGCCACCTGTTGGCAGCAGGATATGTCATGACTTACACTCAAGCATGCCATGTTCAAGCTTCACCAAACTTCATATGTTTGATGAAAGCACTGGCCTGATGACATCTGCATGCCAATATTCAGTTATAGGCATAGCGCCACCAGCTGGCAGAAGGAAGATTGGCACATATCAATGACTTTGACATATTCCTCCTACATTTTCTGTGTTAATAGCATAGTGCCCACCATTCGCCACCGATCGGCGGTGAGCCAGAGTGCGAGGGCCCTACCATCGCTGCTTGCAGCTTTAATTATTATTATTATTCTTATCCGGAATGAATCGCATTTTTGAGGGCCTAAACATACCCGAAAACTAACAAAACTTTGCACACACATCAGACCTGGCGAAAATGGACATCTGATATGGGTTGCAGAAGTGGGTGTGGCAAATTGGCTCAATAGCGCCACCTTTACACGTTCCGCGGTGTGCGCATTCAGCTGTGATTATCGTACATGCACAAAAATCGGTACACATATGTAACACACCAATACCTACAAAAAAGCCTCTTGAGATAAAATCCGAAACCCAACAGGAAGTCGGTTATTATTAATTTTCTCAGCAAAATTTGTGTCATTTTTGCCATTTTCAGGTGTCATACTTGAACGAACTCCTCCTAGAGATTTATTCCGATCAACACCAAATTTGGTGAGTCTAATCTAAAGCCCTTTGTGACGTTAAATTGTGAAGATCTAGAGTTTTCATCGGAGGGCGTGTCCGTGGCGGCCTCGCAAATTTCGATGTTTCGCCATGAAAAAGGAAGTTGCTATAACTTAGGCATAAAATGTCCGATCTGTCCCAAACTTCACATGTGTGATAACACTCCTGACCTGAAGACATCTACATGCCCATATTCAGTTATAGTCATAGCGCCACCTGCTGGCAACAGGAAGTGTCATGTTGTACTCTGCAACAAACTCCTCCTAGAAAATTTATACAGATCAACACCAAAATCGGTCAGTCTAATATAAAGGCTTTAGTGATGTTAAATTGCGAAGATCTTGAGTTTTCGTTGAAGGGCGTGTCCGTGGCGGCCTGACAAATTTCGAGTTCTCGCCATGGATATAAAACTTGTTATAACTCAGCCATAAAATGTCCAATTAGCCTCAAACTTCACATATTCGATAAGAGTCCTGGCCTGAACACATCTGAAGGCCAATATTCTATTATAATCACAGCGCCACCTGTTGGCAACAGGAAATGACTTGTATCAAACTCCTCCTAGAGATTTAATGATATCAACATTATATTTGGTCAGTCTGATCTAGAGGCCTTAGAGATGTTAAATTGCGAAGATCTTGAGTTTTCGTCAAAGGGCGTGTCCGTGGTGGCCTGACAAAATTTGACGTTTCGCCATGGACATAGAAGTTGTTATAACTCAACCATAAAATATCCGATCTGCCTCAAACTTCACAGGTTTGGTAAGAGTCCTGGCCTGAAGACATCTAAAGGCCAATATTCAAATATTATCATAGCGCCACCTGTTGGCAGCAGGATATATCATATATTTCACTAACTCAAACATACCAAGGTCGATCTGCACCAAACGTCATATGTTTGATGAAAGTGCTGGCCTGAACACATCTACATGCCAATAATCAGTTATAGGCATAGCGCCACCAGCTGGCAGCAGGAAGATTGGCACATTTAAGTGACTTTGATCTATTTTTCCTACATTTACTGTATTAAAAGCATACTGCCCACCGTTTGATGTTTTCCTAAAGCCACCGGTCGGCGGTGAGCCCGGGTGCGAGGGCCCGTTCATCGCTGCTTGCAGCTTTAATTTTATTTTATTTTTTTATTTTTTTAAACCTTCCGGGCACTTTTGGGGGCCTTAACATACTCAAAAACTCTTGAAAATTTGCACACACTTCGGAATCTGCGGCCATCAGGACGCCACAGAGGCTGGGACCCGGGCGTGGTTCAGGGCCTCTACAGCGCCCCCTGGAACACAGTTTGAAAACTTGATGTACTGCGCACACATACTGCACATACTGATATGAAACTCGGTACACATATAGATCTCACTGAGCCAAACAACTTTTGTACTCTATGTCATAGGCTCCACGCAACAGGAAGTGAGATATTTAGGGCTGTTTAAAAAGCGCATGCTCTGGAATTTAACGTACTCCTCCCAGGGTTTCGATAGGATTGTCACCAAACTCGGTCAGCATGATCTCAAGACATTGGGGACGCTAAATTGCGAGGGGATTTTTGATATCTCGAACGGTTTGGCCGTGGAAAGGCGACAAAGTTATGGCGAGAAATGAGAAACAGGAAGTGTCTAATTACTGTTGCATACATTGCCTGATTCTTATGAAACTTCACCAGTTTGGTCGTTGTATGATGCCGATTCCATAAATGTGACTATTATGAGTCAAAGTTATAGCGCCACCAACTGGCAGCAGGAAGCGTGTCATTTTCAAAATCCTTTGAAATCAGCCTCTTAATTTTACTTGATTATCTTCAAACTACATCAAAATAATGTCAAAACACGGCCGATGAGAATATGTAAAGGGGTCGATGATAAATCAAATACTGTTGCCATGGCAACGTGTCAAACTTTAAAATTAGATTCCTGTCTTTTCGAGGCAGATAACATGCTTAGAATTTCACGAAACTCAACAAACACATCAATATTAATGATAGTTAGACACTGGCAAAAGGTCATAAATGGGCGTGGAGCAGGCACTCTATAGCGCCATCTTTTGACAAAAGTTGGGGGGTTAGTTTTTCCTACAGTCACCAAACTCTGTACGTATATTGTTCTCATCTATCTGGACAACTTTCTAAATCAAACTCATTAGCTAAGACCAACAGGAAGCCGGCTATTTTGATTTGAATGTGGATTTTTGGAAAAATCAGGCTGTAAACAAATTTACACTCCTTCTAAGAACAATAAGGTATTCACACCAAACTTTTTTAACATGAAGAGAAGATTCTGAAGATGTTAAATTGCGAGCGGATTTGTGATATCTTGAACGGTGTTGACGTAGTGATTTTTTAAAGATGTAGTAAAAAACATAACCGTAATTTTTTTATATCTTTAAAGTGCAGCATCCAAACTCTTTACAACTTTTTTCACACAGAGATCTTATCATTCTGAGCAAGTGCTGTAAATATAATTTTTTTACAAGCTTCTATGAATTAAAGAAAATTAAAAATCGAAATCAGAAACCTGCTGTCACTCTGGGTCTCTGTGTGTGTGCGTAGTTGAGTCACAGTAACTTAAGAGAGACTGAAGGGGGGAGGGGTGAAAGGAAGAGAGAGAGTGAAACCCATTACCCCATTACAATACTCAACTTGATTTTTAAAGATATTTTGAAAGAAAGAAGCGTTTATAGAGCACTTTGTGTATTGCTGTACACCCACATGAACTGTGTTCATGTTCATGTTAATTCACAGAACATAAACTAATGTTAAAATATACTATTTTACCATTAAACAATATATGAATACTTTTTTTGGCTTAATATTAAAATTAATAAATACTATTTAATTATTGTTCATGTTAACTAATATAGTTAATGTTAACAAATGAAACTGGTTGGCAATTTTATATATTGTGTGCATGTGTCTGTGTGTTGATTTTAAAGTTTAACCCTTTCAATTCAGTAAACTTTAATTCCAAACTGGCTGAGGGTTACTGTGAATGCATGTGCCAACTGGGCACCGTTTTCCAAATTGATTCTTTGTTATGTAGCGCTTAAAAGCGATGTCTTATAACAGGAGTCACCTGCAAAGCAATATCCACACACAAATTGAACAGATAGGTAACGATGACATTTAAGCAGAAGTGGTGGACGTAAAGCAAGCAATAATAACATTTTGTTATCATCATGAATTACATGTTCTTATCATCATCATCAGAATATAGGGAAAATGTTCCCTATATTGTGAACGGCTTTGGGATATCTTGAACGGTGTTGATGTGGTGATTTATGAAAGTAACAATAAAAAAGATGAAGAGTTATTTTCATATATCTTTAAATTGCATTATTCTAACTCATCAAAACGTTTTACATATAAAGAACAAGAAATTCTTAGGAAATACGTGTAGTTTCAAAATGTTATCATGCTCAGAGGCCCCAAAAACATTAAAAGTGTCAAATAAATTCGTCAGATTAAAGCTCTAATACCAGGGATGAACACTAGAGGTCCTCATAAGATAAGGAATCGTTTGACCTCTAATGCTATTTAGCTCATTCTCAGTGTATAAGAATGACAATAATCCATAGAATCAGTTGATATGTACTGTACTGTCAGTGTAATTTTACATAATTATTTTGTATAGGTGCTTAAAGAGCATTAAAATATTTTTTTTTATCTTTTAAGGAAAAATTATGTGATTTAAATGCATATATACACACTCACTGATAGAACAAAGTACCTTATAAGTATGACACTATACTGCTCAGTTCACTTAATTAGAATGAGAAACAAATACAAAAAGGCCAAAAAATCAACTAAGTTAATATGTATTTATTTTTTAATATATTTGTTTATAATTATTTCACAGATGCTTATAGACTATTAAAAAATTTATTTAAAAATGCTTGTAGACCATAAAACATGGTAACTATTTAAAATAGGGTCCAATACCTACAAAAAAGCCTCTTGGAGCAAAATTTGACACCCAACAGGAAGTCGGTTATTTTTAATTTTCTCAAATTTTGTAATTTTTGCCATTTTTAGGCCTCCTACTTGAACGAACTCCTCCTAGAGATTTATCCGGATTAACACCAAATTTGCTGAGTGTAATCTAAAGCACTTTGTGACGTTAAATTGCAAAGATCTAGAGTTTTCATTGGAGGGCGTGTCCAAATCGGTCTCGCAAATTTCGATGTTTCGCCATGAAAAAGGAAGTTTCTATAACTCAGGCATACAATGTCCGATCTGTCCCAAACTTCACATGTGTGATAACACTCCTGACCTGAAGACATCTACATTCCCATATTCAGTTCTAGTCATAGCGCCACCTGCTGGCAACAGGAAGTGTCATGCTGTACTCTACAACAAACTCCTCCAAGAGATTTATACAGATCAACACCAAAATCGGTCAGTCTAATAAAAAGGCTTTAGTGATGTTAAATTGCGAAGATCTTGAGTTTTTGTTGAAGGGCATGTCCGTGGTGGCCTGACAAAGTTTGATGTTTGGTCATGGACATAGAAGTTGTTATAACTCAGCCATAAAATGTCCAATCTGCCTCAAACTTCACATGTTTGATAAGAGTCCTGGCCTGAAGACATCTTAAGGCCAATATTCAGATATTATCATAGCGCCACCTATTGACAGCAGGATATATCATATCTTGCACTAACTTAAACATACCAAGGTCAATCTGCATCAGACTTCATATGTTTGATGAAAGTGCTGGCCTGAACCCATCTACATGTCAATAATCAGTTACAGGCATAGCGCCACCAGCTGGCAGCAGGAGGTTTGGCACATTTAAGTGACTTTGATCTATTTTTCCTACATTTACTCTATTAAAAGCATACTGCCCACCGTTTGCTGTTTTCCTAAAGCCACCGGTCGGCGGTGAGCCCTGGTGCGAGGGCCCGTTCATCGCTGCTTGCAGCTTTAATTAGGGCCCGAGCCCAAAAGGGCGAAGGCCCTATTGTTCTTCTAAGGATTCTTATTTTTTTTTTTATTTTTTTTTTTTTTTCAACCGTTGGGGCACTTTTGGGGGCCTTAACATACTCAAAAACTCTTGAAAATTTGCATACACGTCGGAATCTGCCGTCGTCCGGACGCCACAGAGGCTGGGACCCGGGCGTGGTTCAGGGCCTCTACAGCGCCCCCTGGAACACAGTTTGAAAACTTGATGTACTGCGCACACATACTTGCGTGTATTGATATGAAACTCGGTACACATATAGAACTCATCGAGCTGAACAACTTTTGTACTCTATGTCATGGGCTCCACGCAACAGGAAGTGAGATATTTAGGGCTGTTTAAAAAGCGCATGCTCTGGAATTTAACGTACTCCTCCCAGGAATTCCATGGGATTGTCACCAAACTTGGTCAGCATGATCTCAAGACATTGGGGACGCTAAATTGCGAGGAGATTTTTGATATCTCGAACGGTTTGGCCGTGGCAAGGCGACAAAGTTATGGCGAGAAATGAGAAACAGGAAGTGTCTAATAACTGTTGCACACATTGCCTGATTCTGATGAAACTTCACCAGTTTGTTCCTTGTATGATGCCGATTCCATAACTGTGACTATTATGAGTCAAAGTTATAGCGCCACCAACTGGCAGCAGGAAACGTGTCATTTTCAAAATGCTTTGAAATCAGCCTCTTAATTTTACTCGATTTTCTTTAAACTTCATCAAAATCATGTCAAAACATGGCTGATAAGAATATGTAAAGGGGTCGATGATAAATCAAATGCTGTTGCCATGGCAACGTGTCAAACTTTAAAATTACATTCCTGTCTTTTCGAGGCAGATAACATGCTTAGAATTTCATGAAACTCAACACACACATCAATATTAATGATAGTTAGACACTGGCAAAAGGTCATAAATGGGCGTGGAGCAGGCACTCTATAGCGCCATCTTTTGACAAAAGTTGGGGGGTTAGTTTTTCCTACAGTCACCAAACTCTGTACTTATATTGTTCTCATCAATCTGGACAACTTTCTAAATCAAACTCATTAGCTAAGACCAACAGAAAGCCGGCTATTTTGATTTGAAGGTGGATTTTTTGAAAAATCAGGTTGTAAACAAATTCACACTACTCCTAAGAACAACCAGCTGTTCACACCAAACTTTTTTAACATGAAGAGAAGATTCTGAAGATGTTAAATTGCGAGCGGATTTTGGATATCTCGAACGGTGTTGACGTGGTGATTTTTTAAAGATGTAGTAAAAAACATAACCCTAATTTTTTATATCTTTAAAGTGCAGCATCCAAACTCTTTAAAACTTTTTTCACACAGAGATCTAATCATTCTGAGCAAGTGCTGGAAATATAAATTTTATACAAGCTTCAATGAATTAAAGAAAATTAAAAAAATAACTCAGAAACCTGCTGTCACTCTGGTGAATGTCTCTACAGTATGTGTGTGCGTTCAGTCAGGCACAGAGAAGCTCATTATTGCAGGGGGGAGGGGTGAGAGGCAGAGAGGGTGACAGAGTAGAGAGCCATCCTACAGACCATCTTTGAACAAAAAATGCATGTACTGTATGTAGTGTAATTACATAAATATGTCTGATCTTTGAGAGTCTGATATTTTGAGAAAATATAAAGGGTCACTAAGTCTTTCATTGTTCGTATTTTGCAGTTGTTGTTTTTTATTTATTTTTTACTTAACTGTACCATGAACTTGTCCTATTCAGTCACATAGCAAAAGATTTAAAAAAATACAACTTTTTAGCATGATCAATTTATCTTCATTGATAGACAATATTTACATAGTGTTATTTATTGAATATAAAATAATAATAATAATAAAAAATTAAGACAAACTTTGACAACAAAACAAACGTTACTGTTATCTCTTCAAAACATCTGAAAACCATCATTTTAAGATCAGTTATATATATATGTATCACCCCGTTATAATACTCAACTTGATTTTTAAAGATATTTTGAAAGAATGAAGCGTTTATAGAGCACTTTATTGTGTATTGCTGTACACCCACATGAACTGTGTTCATGTTCATGTTAATTCACAGTACATAAACTTTATATGAATACTTTTTTTAGCTTAATATTAATTAACATTAATAAATGCTATTTATTTATTGGTCATGTTAACTAATATAGTTAATTTTAACAAATGAAACTGGATGGCAAAATTTTATATTTTGTGTGTATGTGTCTGTGTGTTGATTTTAAAGTGTAACCCTTTCAATTCTGTAAACTTAAAATCCAAACTAGCAGAGGGTTACTGTGAATGCGTGTGCCAACTGGGCACCGTCTTCCTTATTGATTCTTAGTTATGTAGCGCTTAAGAGTGATGTCTTATAACAGGAGTCACCAGCAAAGCAATATCCACATACAAATTGTATAGATAGGTAACAATGACATTTAAGCAGAAGTGGTGGACGTAATGCAAGCAATAATAACATTTTGTTCTCATCATCAGAATATAGGGAAAATGTAGCATATTGGTTCACAGTTGGCATTTATCTGAAGTCCTTGCAGGGGATTAGGTTTATAGCAAACTCCTTCTAGAGATTTAATGAAATCAACATTATATTTGATCAGTCTGTTCTAGAGGCCTTAGAGATGTTAAATTGTGAACATCTTTAGTTTTCATTAAAGGGCGTGTCCGTGGCGGACTGACAAAGTTTGATGTTTCGCCATAGACATAGAAGTTGTTATAACTTAGCCATAAAATGTCCGATCTGCCTCAAACTTCACAGGTTTGGTAAGAGTCCTGGCCTAAAGACACCTAAAGGTCAATATTCAGATATTATCATAGCGCCACCTGTTGGCAGCAGGATATATCATATCTTTCACTAACTCAAACATACCAAGGTCAATCTGCACCAAACTTCATATGTTTGATGAAAGTGGTGGCCTGAACACATCTACATGCCAATAATCAGTTATAGGCATAGCGCCACCAGCTGGCAGCAGTAAATTTGGCACATTTAACCCCCTGGGGCCGACAGTCACGCCGGCGTGACCAACCTACTTTTTTTAAGATCAGCGCAAAAGACACTAAAAATGCTCTGTCGGTTTAAGTCATACACATTAGAGATAAACATCAATGGAAACTGTAAAGCGTGTACTTTTATTTGGGCAGACTCAAAAGAACAGCAGAAAGTTGTGTTTTTTTATTTAGAATAAAGAAAACAAACAGGGTGATTTCTGTTTTCTCTGTCTCCGTGAACTGCTTTTAGAAATGCGTCAATTATATCATTCAAACACGGTGAATATTTAGCACACAAACATAAAAGTGGTATCTACTGAAAGCTTGAGATTTATGCTTTTAAACAAAGTAAGTTTTATCAAAAACAAATAATCTGTGATAAATTAATCTATATGAAACCAAGGAGATGTCGAGTCTATCCAGTTCCAACTAATTATCTCTAATGTGACCGCGCCCACTATCGCGAAATCTTTTGCCATGCAAATTAGCCATGTGCTACTAGCGCGGCAAGGACCGGAGTATCTGTACACGAGGAAACTCCCACATCACCGCAACAAAGCAACATGACTTCAAGTTCATCTTGGTTACAGTTTGTTACTGAATGAAGACATGCTGTGAGGAATAAGACTTATATGTACCTCAATCCTACGAAGGACGCGATGCGACGCAAACCCAGCAGGAGGAGACATTTACATGAGTAAGTCTTACTTTCATTTTCCTACTAGCTTTCGCTGTTATTTACTTTGACAAAACATGTACACATTTTACTAGTTAGACTAATTCCAAACTAAAATTCCTGACTTTATCAAATGAAACATTATGAAGTACGTTTGATTGCATTGCATCTCTTACAATGGCAGGATATTTATAATGTTCTAGAAAAACGATGTGATTATGACTGTGAGATGCATTTATGACGATATCTTTATGAATGTAGAATCATACTTTATTTATTTATTTTATTGTATAACAGTGTAAAAGTAATATGAGTGCTTACACTGAATGTGTGTTTACATCACGTTTATTAGTAATATAGTGCTAAACGATAATTATTAGTTTCTTGGATATTACATGTCCTTTTTTTTTTTTACATTATTACAAATTCTAGAGTATAGACTGTATTCTGACAGATGATCCTGATATGATTTTTGGTTTGTTTTGTTTTTGTAGTGATCTCAAACCTGCTCAAAAGATGAATCCTGCCCTCTTTCCCTTGAGTCCCTTCAAACGGTTTTCCTCTGAGAGCACTAGAAACTTGAGATGTTCAACTACACTGATATTCTAGTGTAAAACAAGTTTTTGACTTTTTTTGTATTTTTTTAAGGGCACACAAAATAGCAGGTAAGATTTGTTTCATTTGTTGAACAGAATTCAGAAGAAGTTTTCAGAAATGCCACAAAGTCTGTGCACATCTGTGTGGTAAGATGAGGGAGCTCAATAATGTGTCTTTGACCTTCATTATGTATGTTTTGTTTATACAGTGATAGTAAATAAAATAAAAATAATCTAAAACTCCATTCTCTGAATCTTCTCACATTGTTTCCTATAGTCAAGTCAGACATTGATGGGGCCATTAGGGAGGGCCCTTTTGTCTTTCAGGTGTGAATTGCTAAATATTCATGGGCCATTGCCACACCTATGAATAATCCCTTTCGATCACAAAACATGTTTTATAAAATTTAAATCAATATATTGTTTTCTCTGAACGAGTGAACGAGATGATTTTCACATAATTTGGTTGAAAAAATTCTAGCCTACGACATCCAATTATCTAAAGTCTTGTAAAGAAATGTCCTGTATGTGCTTCATGGCCTTATTTCAGTGACTTCAAAACTTTAGATTTTCAATAACCACGCATAAACATAGTTTTCTCAAAAACACAAACATGCACATTAATGTTGCTTGCATATTATTGTAGCCCAATATGTGCTGATTACAATGTAATCTGACTTTAACCATTCATATGTTTTTAAGATACTGAAAAAAGCACAAATGTCAGGGCATGTCAAAACTTCATCAGGGCCCCAAAACACCTCAGGCCCCAGAGGGTTAAGTGACTTTGACATATTTCTCCTATTTTTACTGTATTAAAAGCATACTGCCTACCGTTTGATGTTTTCCTAAAGCCACCGGTCGGCGGTGAGCCCGGGTGCGAGGGCCCGTTCATCGCTGCTTGCAGCTTTAATTCTTCTTCTTCTTCTTCTTCTCCAAAATGAAAAGTATTTTTGAGGGCCTAAACATGCCCGAAAACTCACGAAACTTTGCACACGCATCAGACCTGGCGAAAATTTACATCTGATATGGTTTTCAAAAGTGGGTGTGGCAAAATGGCTCGATAGCGCCACCTTTAAAATTTCAACGGAGTGCGCCTCGAGCTACGTTTCACGTACATGTACGAAACTCGGTACACATATGTAACACACCTACAAAAAAGTCTCCTGGTGCAACATCCGAAACCCAACAGGAAGTCCGTTATATTGAATTTCCTGTCCGATTTTTGTGCAGTTTTTGCCATTTTCAGGCCTCGTACTTTAACGAACTCCTCCTACAATTTTTATCCGATCATCTTCAAATTTGCTGAGTGTCATCATAAGGCCTTTGCGATGTTAAATTGCGAAGCTTTAGAGTTTTCGTCGAAGGGCGTGTCCGTGGCGGCCGGACAAACTTTGATGTTTCGCCATGAAAAAGGAAGTTGCTATAACTCAGGCATACGATGTCCGATCTGCCTCAAACTTCACATGTTTGATGACAGTCCGGTCCTGAACACACGTCAGTGCCCATATTCAGTTATAGTCATAGAGCCACCTGCTGACAACAGGAAATGACATGTTTAACACTGTTATGGACTCCTAGAAACATATTGAAAAGCGTTAACAAGTCTTAAATAGGCTAGCAACATGCTACAAACATGCTAAAACATGCTAGCAACACTTAGCTAAAAGCTAAAGCATGCTATTAATACAAATACAAAAGGAAATTGCTGTAACTCATGTATATAATGTTGAATCTGACCCAAACTTAATATTCAACATGCTACAAAAATAATAAAGCATGCTAGCAACACTTAGCTAATATGCTAAAGCATGCTAATAATACAATGAAACAGGAAGTTACTCTAACTCAGGCATACAATGTCCAATCAGCCCCAAACTTAACATGTTTGATAAGAATCCTGGCCTAAACACACGCCCATGCCCGTATTCAGTTATAGTCATAGCGCCACCAGCTGGTAACAGGAAGCCACATGTTTAATACTGTTGTGGATGCCTAGCAACATTTTAAAAAAATTCAACAACTGTTAAACAGGGTAGCAACATGCTAGAAACATGCTATAACATGTTAGCAACATTTAGCTAAGTGCTAAAGCATGCTCTTAATGCAATGAAACAGGAAGTTACTGTAACTCAGGCATGCAATGTCCAATCACCCCCAAACTTCACATGTTTGATAAGACTCCTGGCCTGAAGATATATACATGCCCATATTCAGTTATAGTCACAGCGCCACCTGCTGACAACAGGAAGTGACCTTTAATGGTGTTACGGACTCCTAGCTACATATTAAAAAGTGTTAGCAAGTTTTAAATAGGCTAGCATCATGCTACTATCATGTTAAAACATGCTAGCAACACTTAGCTAAGAGCTAAAGCATGATATTAATACAAAGAAAAATAAGTGTAACTCATGCATACAATGTCCAATATGACCCAAGCTTAATATGTTTGATAAGAGTCCTGGTCTGAACACAAGCCCATGCCCATATTCAGTTATAGTCATAGTGCCACCTGCTGGCAACAGGAAGTCACATGTTTAATACGGTTGTGGAAGCCCAGCAACATTTTAAAAATATCAACAAGTGTTAAATAGGGTAGTAACATGCTAGCAACATTTAGCTAAGTGCTAAAGCATACTCTTAATGCAATGAAACAGGAAGTTACTGTAACTCAGGCATGCAATGTCCAATCAGCCCCAAACTTCACATGTTTGATAACAGTCCTGACCTGAAGATATCTACATGCCAATATTCAGTTATAGTCATAGCGCCACCTACTGTCAACAGGAAGTGACATGTTTAACACTGTGATACACTATTAGCAACACACTAAAAAAGCTATTGAGTGCTAAACTAGTTTAAAATGTACTCAAACATGCTAGCAACACTTACTTAGTGCTAAAGCATGTTGTTAAAGACATAAAACAGGAAGTTACTGTAACTCAGGCATGCAATGTCCAATCAGCCCCAAACTTAATATGTTTGATAAGAGTCCTGGTCTGAATACATTTACATGCCAATATTAAGTTATAGTCATAGCGCCACCAGCTGGCAACAGTAAATTACTTGTTTTACACTAACTTATATATGTCATGATATGTCATGTATTACATTCAAGCATGCCATGTTCAATCTGCACCAAACTTCATATGTTTGATACAATCGCTGGCCTGAACACATCTGCATGCCAATATTCAGTTATACACATAGCGCCACCAGCTGGCAGCAAGAAATCTGGCACGTCTAAATAACTTTCACATATTCCTCTTAAATTTACTATGTTAAAAGCATAGTGCCCACCATTCGCCACAGGTCGGCGGTGAGCCCGGTGCGAGGGCCCTCCCATCGCTGCTTGCAGCTTTAATTCTTATTCTTCTTCTTCTTCTTCTTCTTCTTCTTCTTCTTCTTCTTCTTCTTCTCCAAAATGAAAAGTCTTTTTGAGGGCCTAAACATGCTCGAAAACTCACGAAACTTTGCACACGCATCAGACCTGGCGAAAATTTACATCTGATATGGTTTTCAGAAGTGGGTGTGCCAAAATGGCTTGATAGCGCCACCTATAAAATTTCAACGGAGTGCGCCTCGAGCTGCGTTTCACGTACATGTACGAAACTCGGTACACACATGTAACACACTAATACCTACAAAAAAGTCTCCTGGTGCAACATCCGAAACCCAACAGGAAGTCCGTTATATTGAATTTCCTGTACGATTTTTGTGCACTTTTTGCCATTTTCAGGCCTCTTACTTTAACGAACTCCTCCTACAGTTTTTATCCGATCATCTTCAAATTTGCTGAGTGTCATCATAAGGCCTTTGCAATGTTAAATTGCGAAGCTTTAGAGTTTTCGTCGAAGGGCGTGTCCGTGGCGGCCGGACAAACTTTGATGTTTCGCCATGAAAAAGGAAGTTGCTATAACTCAGGCATACGATATCCGATCTGCCTCAAACTTCACATGTTTGATGACAGTCCGGTCCTGAACACACGTCAGTGCCAATATTCAGTTACAGTCATAGCGCCACCTGCTGACAACAGGAAATGGCATGTTTAACACTGTTACGGACTCCTAGCAACATTTTGAAAAGCGTTAACAAGTCTTAAATAGGCTAGCAACATGCTACAAACATGCTAAAACATGCTAGCAACACTTAGCTAAGAGCTAAAGCATGCTATTAATACAAATACAAAAGGAAATTGCTGTAACTCATGTATATAATGTTGAATCTGACCCAAACTTAATATTCAACATGCTACAAAAATAATAAAGCATGCTAGCAACACTTAGCTAATATGCTAAAGCATGCTAATAATACAATGAAACAGGAAGTTACTCTAACTCAGGCATACAATGTCCAATCAGCCCCAAACTTAACATGTTTAATAAGAGTCCTGGCCTAAACAAACGCCCATGCCCATATTTAGTTATAGTCATAGCGTCACCAGCTGGTAACAGGAAGCCACATGTTTAATACTGTTGTGGATGCCTAGCAACATTTAAAAAAATATCAACAACTGTTAAAAAGGGTAGCAACATGCTAGAAACATGCTATAACATGTTAGCAACATTTAGCTAAGTGCAAAAGCATACTCTTAATGCAATGAAACAGGAAGTTACTGTAACTCAGGCATGCAATGTCCAATCAGCCCCAAACTTCACATGTTTGATAACAGTCCTGACCTGAAGATATCTACATGCCAATATTCAGTTATAGTCATAGCGCCACCTACTGTCAACAGGAAGTGACATGTTTAACACTGTGACACACTATTAGCAACACACTAAAAAAGCCATTGAGTGCTAAACTAGTTTAAAACATACTCAAACATGCTACCAACACTTAGTGCTAAAGCATGTTGTTAAAGACATAAAACAGGAAGTTACTGTAACTCAGGCATGCAATGTCCAATCAGCCCCAAACTTCACATGTTTGATAAGACTCCTGGCCTAAAGATATATACATGCCCATATTCAGTTATAGTCACAGCGCCACCTGCTGACAACAGGAAGTGACGTTTAATGGTGTTACGGACTCCTAGCAACATATTAAAAAGCGTTAGCAAGTTTTAAATAGGCTAGCATCATGCTAGCAACACTTAGCTAAGAGCTAAAGCATGATATTAATACAAAGAAAAATAAGTGTAACTCATGCATACAATGTCCAATCTGACCCAAGCTTAATATGTTTGATAAGAGTCCTGGTCTGAACACAAGCCCATGCCTATATTCAGTTATAGTCATAGTGCCACCTGCTGGCAACAGGAAGTCACATGTTTAATACCGATGTGGATGCCCAGCAACATTTTAAAAATATCAACAAGTGTTAAATAGGGTAGCAACATGCTAGAAACATGTTAGCAACATTTAGCTAAGTGCTAAAGCATACTCTTAATGCAGTGAAACAGGAAGTTACTGTAACTCAGGCATGCAATGTCCAATTAGCCCCAAACTTAATATGTTTGATAAGAGTCCTGGCCTGAATACATTTACATGCCAATATTTAGTTATAGTAATAGCGCCACCAGCTGGCAACAGCAAATTACTTGTTTTACACTAACTTAAGCATGCAATGTACAATTTGCACCAAACTTGACATGATTGCCAATAGTCCTGGCCTGAAGACATCTAAAAGCCAATATTTCGTAATTGCGCCACCTGTTGGTAGCAGGATATGTCATGACTTACACTCAAGCATGCCACGTTCAATCTTCACCAAACTTCATATGTTTGATAAAAGCGCTGGCCTGAACACATCTGCATGCCAATATTCAGTGATAGGCATAGCGCCACCAGCTGGCAGCAGGAAGATTGGCACATATCAATGACTTTGACATATTCCTCCTACATTTACTGTGTTAATAGCATAGTGCCCACCATTCGCCACCGATCGGCGGTGAGCCCGAGTGCGAGGGCCCTACCATCGCTGCTTGCAGCTTTAATTATTATTATTCTCCAAAATGAATCGCATTTTTGAGGGCTTAGACATACCCGAAAACTCATGAAACTTCGCACACACATCAGACCTGGCGAAAATTTACGTCTGATATGGGCTGCAGAAGTGGGTGTGGCAAAATGGCTCGACAGCGCCACCTTTACACATTCCGCGGTGTGCGCATTCAGTTGTGATTCACGTACATGCACGAAAAACGGTACACACATGTAACACACCAATACCTACAAAAAAGCCTCTTGGAGCAAAATTTGACACCCAACAGGAAGTCGGTTATTTTTAATTTTCTCAGCAAATTGTGTGTCATTTTTGCCATTTTCAGGCCTCGTACTTGAACGAACTCCTCCTAGAGATTTATTCGGATTAACGCCAAATTTGCTGAGTCTAATCTAAAGCCCTTTGTGACGGTAAATTGTGAAGATCTAGAGTTTTCATCGGAGGGCGTGTCCGTGGCGGCCTCGCAAATTTCGATGTTTCGCCATGAAAAAGGAAGTTGCTATAACTCAGGCATACAATGTCCGATCTGTCCCAAACTTCACATGTGTGATAACACTCCTGACCTGAAGACATCTACATGCCCATATTCAGTTATAGTCATAGCGCCACCTGCTGGCAACAGGAAGTGTCATGCTGTACTCTACAACAAACTCCTCCTAGAGATTTATACAGATCAACACCAAAATCGGTCAGTCTAATAAAAAGGCTTTAGTGATGTTAAATTGCGAAGATCTTGAGTTTTCGTTGAAGGGCGTGTCCGTGGCGGCCTGACACATTTCGAGGTCTCGCCATGGATATAAAACTTGTTATAACTCAGCCATAAAATGTCCGATTTGCCTCAAACTTCACATGTTCGATTAAAGTCCTGGCCTGAACACATCTGAAGGCCAATATTCTGTTATAATCACAGCGCCACCTGTTGGTAACAGGAAATGACTTGTATCAAACTCCTCCTAGAGATTTAATGATATCAACATTATATTTGGTCAGTCTGATCTAGATGTCTTAGAGATGTTAACTTGAGAAGATCTTGAGTTTTCGTTAAAGGGCGTGTCTGTGGCGGCGTGACAAAGTTTGATGTTTCGCCATGGACATAGAAGTTGTTATAACTAAGCCATAAAATGTCCGATCTGCCTCAAACTTCACAGGTTTGGTAAGAGTCCTGGCCTGAAGACACCTAAAGGCCAATATTCAGATATTATCATAGCGCCACCTGTTGGCAGCAGGATATATCATATCTTTCACTAACTCAAACATACCAAGGTCAATCTGCACCAAACTTCATATGTTTGATGAAAGTGCTGGCCTGAACACATCTACATGCCAATAATCAGTTATAGGCATAGCGCCACCAGCTGGCAGCAGGAAATTTGGCACATTTAAGTGACTTTGACATATTTCTCCTATTTTTACTGTATTAAAAGCATACTACCCACCATTTGCTGTGTTCCTAAAGCCACCGGTCGGCGGTGAGCCCGTGTGCGAGGGCCCGTTCATCGCTGCTTGCAGCTTTAATTAGGGCCCGAGCCCAAAAGGGCGAAAGCCCTATTGTTCTTCTAATGGTTCTTATTTTTAGGGCCCGAGCCCAAAAGGGCGAAGGCCCTATTGTTTTCCTAAGGATTCTTATTTCTATTTTTTTTATTTTTTTTTTGTTAACCTTCCGGGCACTTAAGGGGGTCTTAACATACTCAAAAACTCTTGAAAATTTGCACACACATCGGAATCTGCGGCCATCAGGACGCCACTGAGGCTGGTACCGGGGCGTGGCAAGGGGACTCTACAGCGCCCCCTGGAATTTTGAGGGCCATATAGCACACATACTTGAACGTACACATATGAAACTCGGTACACATATAGAACTCATTGAGCTGAACAACTTTTGTACTCTATGTCATTTTCTCCACGCAACAGGAAGTGAGATATTTAGGGCTGTGTAAAAAGTGCATGCTCTTTAATTTAACGTACTCCTCCCAGGGTTTCGATAGGATTGTCACCAAACTCGGTCAGCATGATCTCAAGACATTGGGGACGCTAAATTGCGAGGGGATTTTTGATATCTCGAACGGTTTGGCCGTGGCAAGGCGACAAAGTTACGGCGAGAAATGAGAAACAGGAAGTGTCTAATAACTGTTGCACACATTGCCTGATTCTGATGAAACTTCACCAGATTGTTCGTTGTATGATGCCGATTCCATAAATGTGACTATTATGAGTCAAAGTTATAGCGCCACCAACTGGCAGCAGGAAGCGTGTCATTTTCAAAATGCTTTGAAATCAGCCTCTTAATTTTACTTGATTTTCTTTAAACTTCATCAAAATCATGTCAAAATACATTGATCTCATCAATCTGGACAACTTTCTAAATTAGCTAAGACCAACAGGAATCCGGCTATTTTGATTTGAATGTGGATTTTTTTAAAAATCAGGCTGTAAACAAATTCACACTCCTTCTAAGAACAACAATGTATTCACACCAAACTTTTTTAACATGAAGAGAAGATTCTGAAGATGTTAAATTGCGAGCGGATTTGGGATATCTTGAACGGTGTTGACGTGGTGATTTTTTAAAGATGTAGTAAAAAACATAACCCTAATTTTTTATATCTTTAAAGTGCAGCATCCAAACTCTTTAAAACTTTTTTCACACATAGATCTAATCATTATGAGCAAGTGCTGGTAATATCATAATTATTCAAGCTTCTATGAATGAAAGAAAAATTAAAAAAAGAAGTCAGTAACCTGCTGTCACTGGGCTGACTGTCTGTGTTGACACTAAGAGTGACTGAAGGGGGGAGGGGTGAAAGGGAGAGAGACCAGTGGAACATTCTGTTTTGTTTAAGACTATCTTTGAGGAAGATGCACGTTGCACATTGCACATTGCTGTGTAGTGTAATCTACATAAATATGTCTGAACTTTGAGAGTCTGATCTTTGAGAAAATATAAAGGGTCACAAACTCTTTCATTCTTTCTATATTGCAGTTGTTGTTTTTTTATTTATTTTTTACTGAACTGTACCATGAACTTGTCATATTCAGTCACATAGCAAAAGATTAAGAAAAATACAACTTTTTAGCATGAGCAATTTAGCTTCATTGATAGACATTTATTTTCATAATTTAAATTTTAGTT